>NC_138182.1:285401110-285613610 GCF_964194105.1 Spermophilus citellus | reverse complement strand
ACTAGCCAAGAGCAGGCTGTGTCCTTCTGCCACTGAGGGAGGAAATAAGTGCTGTAGTGTGGCGGGGCCTGTGGTGTTAGCAGGGCATCTGCTAGAGGCAGGCACACGCCAGGGGTGACACTGGCGCTGCAGCAGCATTCTGTCCTCCGTGTGGACAATGAGCTTCCTCCAGAACCTGCCAACCCACTGGTTCCACTTGAAGCTCTGCACATAGTTCCCAAGGCTCTCCTGCTTCTACCAATTATATGTCACTAAAGCAACCCTGCCTGGGTGTCTGTGACAGACAGGCCTGAAATCCACTGCTGACTGGAGGGCTTGGGGCACAGCTCGGGCCTGGCCAGCAGGCCCAACTACAGAGTTTCTGAGAAATCTACTGGATGCAGCCCTGTGGTGACTGAGCAGTGTCCCTCGTCCTGTAGGGAAGGGAGGTGCTGCAGCCAGGTGGGGCACTGGGACACTGGGCTGCCCTGGAGGGGAATTCCCCAAGGGGTGGTGGCAATGGGACAGGTGGTGGTGTTTGCGCTCTGTGACGTCATGTGACATACTGCGGTACCTGTGCCTCCTGACCCGGGTGGCCCTGGAAGACGCTCACAAGATGCAGCACAGACTGCAGCTGGAGACTCACGATGCCTTCTTCAAAAAGTCAAAATGAAACACAGCAGCGCCTCTTAAATTTTAGGTGGTGTCATGGATGCCCACTTAGCTTTCCAGTTTGGGGGTACTAGGGCCTGTTGTTTTCCACCCCCTGCAGGCAGGCCGGGTTTCCTCAGGGTGGGCTGCGGCAGACCCCACCCACAGCCCTCCCTCGCCTCCCTGCTCTGTGCTCAGGCTGACTCAGGTCATGATGCATTTTGGTGACTTTCCCCCAGTCCCTGGATGGACAGACTGAGTCATCAGAGACAGGAAAGGGCGGCCATGGGCTTCCTGTAGGCTGCCTCCCTTCCAGTGGCCTTCACACACCGGCTCTCAGCCAGCAAAACCACCTGGCCCAGCGTTTTCTGAGTGGGATGCTCTGGCTTAGGTGACAGGCTGCCACCTGCTGTGGAGCCAGCAGCCCAGGTTCTGGGGCCCAGCTGGGCCGTGGCTTGGATTTTGTTTCACATCACCAGGACATTGTCCCTCCTTGTAACTCTTACAGCTGCCATTTTGAGGGACACCATGCGTGGTTCTGTGTTCTGAGATCCTCTTCGCCTTGGTGCACAGGGGTGTCTAAGGAGCCCGTGGGAGGGCCCATGTGCACCCAGCCAATGATGTCACTGTGAGGCACTTCTGTGGTGAGTCCTGTGGGTGCTCTTGCCTTCAGCCCCGTGATGATGGACTTCCAGGCACAGAGGTGTGCTTCTTACACAGCAGGGATTTTAAGTGAATTCATGCATGTAAGGATTTGAGGACAGGCTGCAGCTGTTGTAATGCCACCATGGAATTCATAACACTTGACACCACACGAGACGCCTGCTGGTTACTAGGACCTTCAGTTCACTAGATGGGCAGCATGCCGAGTCCCTTGCTAGCCCTCTGGAGTGGTGGCAAGCCACCCAGGGCCTAGAGAGGACAGCAGCACATCACCAGGACACCAAGGTGGGGCAGGGCCAAAATCCAGGGCTGAGAAGGAGAGAGGGGTCAGGGACTCAAATCAAAGTGCCACAGGAGACCAGACAAGGCAGGGCCAGGGCAGAATTCAACCACTCATGCATCCTTGTGGGTTCACAGCTCACCTGGAAAGAATGTTCCTTGGAGTAAAACTCTGTTCTACTCTCGAAATGCTCCTTTCACCTCACCTTGGCAGGTGCTCAGGCCTGGGTACGTGCTTGAGGAGAGCGTCATAGAAACAGGAAAGCTGCAGAGCTTAGCTGCGTCTGTCACAGCCACTCGGGCTCTGAGGACAGTCTCTTCTCCAGCTGGAAGCAAGTGCTTCGCGCCCTGTGGTAATTCCCCGGCTGCCTCCGGGAGCTCCGTGGCCAGCTCTGCAGTTCCACAGGACCTGCCCACTCTGCCTGCCTCCCCCTTCTACGCCATCCCAATGTAAGACAGCTCTTTGTTTAGTACCTGGGATCAAACAACCTGAGAGTCCTGTCCGGCACCCTGCTAGATAAACATCTCGAGGCGTGGACTTCCTCACAGAGGCAAGGCAGGCTGGATGCCTTTGTCCTCCTTGTGACCACGCTGGAGCTCAGTGTCACGGCTCTGTCCTCCTTGTGACCACGCTGGAGCTCAGTGTCACGGCTCTGTCTTCCTTGTGACCACGCTGGAGCTCAGTGTCACGGCTCTGTCCTCCTTGTGACCACGCTGGAGCTCAGTGTCACGGCTCTGTCCTCCTTGTGACCACACTGGAGCTGAGTGTCATGGGTACTGAATTAGAGTCTGAGATGTGGGCGAGGCCCTGTCCTTTGCAGGCAGCCTGAGGGCCAACCTGCACCATGGACGGACCTCCTGTCGGGAGGGGACCACTGTGTCTGAGGATGGCAAGGAAAACTATTTCATAAACATTTTTTTTCAGTTTTGTAAATTAAAAAAAAATTTTGTAGATATAGATTGACAGAATGGCTTTATTTTGTTTATTTTTATGTGGTGCTAGGGATCGACAACCCAGTACCCCACAGAAGCTAGACAAGTGCTCTGCCACTGAGCTACAGCCCCAGCCCCAGCCCCAGGTTTTGTTAACTTTTAATAAATTTCCAGTTCAGGAACAGACTGAGAGGGAAGTTGGAAAGATGGCACAATGAATTTCGGGGTACCATACCCAGTTTCTTTTTGGGTTTACACCTTAAACCGATACAGCATCCCAAACTTGGCCTGCTTTAACATAGAATTTTTAAATTTTGAGAAGGTGAGGAAATGAAACATTCAGGAGAAAACATACTTTGACACTGGATTTTGTTCTTTTCCTTGGCTGGAGACTGTCACTGTGAAAGTCCTTGCCCTGCTGTGCAGTGACCTTGAGCTCCGGCCAGTTCTGCAGACAGAGGGGCAGTAAGCCACATCCAGTGTGAGTGTTGCCAGCTGGGGTGTCCACAGGGGAGGGACATCAAGTGAATTTTGGCTTAGGATATTCGTAACCCACAATGGGTGTATTGGGTCATGAGCTCATCTGGAAGAAACATAGGGTCAGTGCTCCAGAATACGGCACAGGCAACCACTGCTCTCTCATTAGGAGTCTCAAAAGTCAGGAAATAATGCCAAGCGTTATTAAGTGCAATGGCATTGATACGATTTATATATGAGGTGACCCCAAAAGCTCACGTATGAGTCAGTGCAAGAAGGTCCAGGGGTGAAATGATTGGATTATGTGAGGTGTGACCTAATTGGTGCACTGACCCCTTGATGTGGAATAACTGGGAGTGACAGTAGGCAGGTGGGGTGTGGCTGGAGGAGGTGGGTCATGCCTTTGGGTACATATTTTGTCCTAGGTGAGAGGAACTCTCTCTCTCTCTCTGCTTCCTTCCATGTTCCGAGCAGCTTTTCTCCTCCACACCTTTCAGCCAAGATGTTCTGCCTCATCTCAGGCCCCGAAGAATGGAGTCGTCCATCTGTGCATTGAGACCTTGGAAACCATGAGCCCCCAAGTAAAATTTTCCTCCCCTGTTGGTTTTTATCATGTCTTTTGGTCATAGCAGTGAAAAAAGCTACACTAAAACAGCCCTAAAAGCATTCATCTAAGTAATAAGTTGTCTTGTCTTCTGTGCATCTAAAACAGCAATAACTTTTAATCATAATTGAAGCATTGAGAAAATGGTCGTTCAGATTCTACCCTGTGTGGCAGTTTGGATGAAGGACCTCTACCAGAAATGCTGCTGCTGCATGGCATGTGTGAGAGAAGCCAGGGACCCGTCAAGCGGACCTTGAGGGAGGAGCTGCCTGGAGGTGGAGCCCCATATTGAGCTCCTCCAGCTGAAGTCCTGTGGCTGAGAGACAAACCACCAGAAGGAAACCCTCCCACATTCCTGACCTGCAGAGTCACCAGCAAGATAAAATAGTAGCTTTAAGCCTTTAAACTTTGAGGCAGTTTAAAAAAATGCAATAGTAAATAACAAAAACAGAGAATAAGCAAATAAACTCCCATCTTGAACCAGAATGTCAACTATCAGCCCTTCAAATCACCTTCTGTATATACACACATGTATCATATGCATACGCACACATGTGCTTTCAAAAAGTGTGTGTACAACAGTGTAGCCAAAAACATTCCTTGCTTGATTCTTTCTCTTCTGGTAATTTAATGGAATCTTCTAAAGCTTTTGGTTTTCCATTGTGCCCTTTGATAATCTAACTCTATTTAGCAACTTCATTCAGAAAAATGTTGTTGTTGTTGTTGTTGTTTTTCCCAGATCTGATTGGTAGAATGAGCTCCCAGGCTTTGTAATGCATATAACCCACCTAGCACTCCGTGAGAGCCTGTAGCAGATGTCTGCTGTCTTCCTGAGTGGGGAAACTGCTAGCCTGCCTAGACTCCCAAGGGACAATATCCCTGCAAGATGCATGAGGAAAATTAACATAGGTAATTCAAAACTTTGTTAGAGGAGCTATATCTCTTCAACTAAAAAGGGAAGGAAAGATCTGAAGTCTGATTTCCTCTTGTTTTCTGATCTCTGCAGGTGTTCACACCTGACTGTGCTCTTCCATTTCAGGATTCTTCAGTCCCACTCAGGAGCTGCATGACAGTTCACCATGGCCTGGCCACTCAAGCACCATCTGAAGCCTCAGCAAGTAAGAACCAGAGATCACCAATAATGAATCCATAAGAAAAATGAATCGAGAAAGCAATTCCACTTACGATAGTTTTAAAAAATAAAAAACAAATATCAAAAAATCAGAATAAATCTAACCAAGGAGGTGAAAGACCACTACAATTAAAACTATAATACTGGAGAAAGAAATGAAAGAGAACATTAGAGGATGGAAATCCTCCCATGTTCTTAGATGGCAGACTTAATATTGTGGAAATGGCCATACTATCAAAAGCACTATATAGATTCAATGCAATCCCCATTGAAATACCAGTGAAATTCTTCACAGAACTGGAAAAAGCACTCCTAAAATTTATGTGAAAAAATAAATGATCCGAAATAGTCAAAGGAATTCTGATATATAAAAAGAAGCTGGAGAAATCATAATATCCATCCTCAAATTATACTATAGAGCTATAGCAGCAAAACAGCGTGGTATTGGCATAAAATACACACACACACACACACACACACACACACACACACACCCCAAAGAAATAAAATAGAAGGCAGAGACAAACCCATTATAGATACAGTTATCTGATCCTTGACAAAGATTGCAAAAGCATATGTTGTTAAAAATACAACCTTTTTAAAAAATGGTGCTAAGAAAACAATATATCCATATGTAGAAGAATTAAATTATATTTCTATCCATGTTCCTTCAGAAAAGTCAACTCAAAATTGATCAAAAATCTAAGAATTAGAGTAGGAATGCTGCAACTTCTAGAAAAAAACACAGGGTCAATACTCCAACATGTAAGTATAGACAGCGACTTCCTTAATGCAGCTCCTAAAGCTCAAGAAATAAAACCAAGAATCAATAAGTGGGACAACATAAAATTAAAAAAGCTTCTGTCTAGCAGAAGTAGCAATTAAGAATGAGAAGAGAGACTCTACAGAAAAGAAGAAAATCTTTTCCAGCTACTCCTCTGATTGGAAATTTTATACTCAGAAAATATAAAGAACTAAAAATGTACTAACAACAAACACACAAACAACAACAAAAAACTCATTTGGATAATAAGTAAACGGGCAAATGAATTAAGCAAACATTTCTCAAAAGAAGAAATCCAAATGACCAATACATGAAAAAAAAATTAAACACCTTAGCAATCAGTAAGATTCAAATCAAAATTACACTGAGATTTTTATCTCCTTCAGGGTAGAATGACACACTCAAGAATGTAAATAATACATGCTGGTGATGATTCAGGGAGAAAGAATACAAATACATGGTTGGTGGTACTGCAAATTAGTGTAACAAGCATGGTTATTCCTCCAAAGACTATGAATGGAACCGCCACATGACTCACCTGTACCACTCCTTGGTTTTTATATAAAAAAGTTGAAATCAGCTTATAATAATACCTGTCCTCAAATTGTTATAATAGCATAGTTCACAATAGCCAAGTTATGGAATTATCTTAGGTTTTTATCAATAGATGAATGAATAAAAAATATGTGGTACATATAAACAATGTAGTTCCACTCAGCCATCAAGAACAATAAAATTATGACATTTTGGGGTGAATGGATGGAACTGGAGAACATCATATTAAGTGAAATAAGCCAGAAAAAGTCAAGGGTTGGATGTTTCCTCTCATGAAAATAGAAGGATGAAGAGTAAAATAAACATTAAAAATCCCAAACTCTGTGTCCTGCATCCAAATTCGCATAGTTTCTTCCTTTTCATGACTCCTGGTCTATTTTCTGATAAAGTCCTCATGATATCCACCTTCCTTTCAGCACTGTAGTTTTCTGAGACCCCACTGGAAATAGAGGAAAAGAAGGGGAACAAGGGGCAGAGAAAGGGGGAGAAAAACGCGACAAACCGCGGAATGGAATCAATCAACATGCTACATGCATGTATGATATATGACAATGAGTCCCACTTTTGTCTTCAGTTGTAATGCATCCACTGAAAAATAAATAAATAGATAGGGTCAAGACCAGGGAGTAAGTGGATCATGGGGATGCAGGAGGAAGTTGAAAGGAAGCCAATTAAGTTCTATGCACTTTGTGAATATGTCACAATGAACAACATTATTATACATAACTACAATGTGCTAATAAAAACACAATTATAAAAAAATAGAAGATAAACAGCAGCAGCCTGGTGACCACCTGACCTGTAAGTGGTCATAACTGTATTTAAGGACCAAAAGCCTTTCTCTGCTTGGCCTTGTAATTGAAGACCATGAGGGCACACAGAAAATTGAAAAAAAAAAAAAAAGCCAGTGTGTCTCAGGCACCATTTTTTTTTTTTAAATAAGTTGCTCAATCACTACATTTATTTCTTATTTAAAAGTGTTCTTCCAGGATACAGTGGTGGGATAGTTGCAGGGTAAACATTCCTATTCAAAGGGATAAATAGGAAGGATTGGCCCAGAGCAATACCAAAACCCAGAAGGATAAACATTAAACATTTTGAACTCAGTGTCCTTCATCCATATTCATATACTTTCTTCTTTTCATGGATTCTAGTCCATTTTCCAATAAAGTCCACATTTTCATAGGAAACCTCATTAGCATAGCCTTTACTGTCCATATTCTTTTTAGCATTGTGGTCTTTTGATACCCCACTGGAAACACTGATTAAGTCCTGATCACAAGATTCCAGGGATCTCTGTTCTTCTCTTCAGACTTTCCCAAACTTCTCCCATCAATCAAGTTCAAGCCTCCTCTACACTATCAGGTATAGCTGCAGCCACCATTCCCAATTCCTGGCACTGTTTTTGGTCAGCTTTTCCCCACTATTATGAAATATCAGAGGCCATGAACTTATAGAGATTAAAGGTTACCTTGGCTCACTTTTTGAATGTTTTAGTCTAAGATCAGTGACCCAAAGATTTTGGTATGAATATGAGATAGGAATGGTGGGGAGCACATGGTTGGGAGCAAACTGCTCAGCTCATGGCCAGGTGACAAAAGAAAAAGAGGAAAGGAAATGGTTACCATCCTTCTCAGAGCACATTTCCATTGACCTCAGTACTTCCCGTTAGATTCCACTTTATATAGTTTCAACAACCTCCCAGTGGAACTACCTGGGACCAAGCCTTCAACACATAGGATTTGCAGGACATTTACCAAACCCTAGCATTTAATAGTATATATTAGGACTGTGTGCTTGATAGCCGAATTGGTCCATTGATATTAAAATGATATCAAGTGTCAGATGTGCTTTAAAGTCATGTTTTGTCCATATTATGATAGGGAGATGTGAGAAGTGTGCAGAATGGCCGAGCTGCCCATAACTCCCGGTGCTTCATACAGGCAGATGTGCTCCGTGAGTGACAGTCAGTGTGCACAACTGCATGAGAGAGTTTGTAGTGTATCCTCCATGCTGCAATGTCCACCTGGCCAGGAGAAGCTGCAGGTGCCACCAAGCAGGCTGGAGCTTCACACGGATTCTACCTTTTGGCCCAGACATCTCAGGGACACCAAGGAACCAGTCATTGGCTGTTTGTGATGTGCACATCCCTGGACATGCCCTCCACCACCACCTCTAGGAGGCTGCTGGACCTGGTATTGAAAGGCGACTTTTGTGCTGAGACCACAAAGGCTGATGATGGTTGTTCCTCCTCCTGGATTCTCCCAGTGGCCCTAAGGACATTTACAGTGGGAGGAGCCTTCACTGCCCTGGCCCCAGACTAGGTCTGAAGTTTGCCCTTTGATGAAACCATCTGACCCCTCTCTTCCAGGAGGCCTGTGCCCCTGGAGTAGGCTGCTATCTCCAAGGCTGCTGCTAACCCAGGAACACAGCACTGAGTTTCTCCTGGTGACTCTTCTCATCCCTGACAGGCTCCTCTGCAGTAGCTCCCTAGCACCTCCTTCTCCACCTCTGAGTCAGAAACAGGAGCATCCTATCCACATAGGCTTCCTTCAGCCAGGCCTTCCACTGAAGCTGCTGCCCCTGGCTTGCTGAGAGACCAGCCAGCCAGCCCCATCTCCTGCCTGAAGCTGGAAGGAGGTTGTTCTGCTCTTCCCTGAGAATCTGCATTCTAACATCAGGAAGCCACAGGCTTATCTTGAATTAGAAGCAATAGAATAAAGACTCCTTCCTCGGACCACAGGTTGCCTGGAGAGGCACAGAAACGCAAGCTAAGACAGAACTGACCAATCTCAGAAGAGAATCATCTGGGCTCTCATTCTCAGGATCCAGATTTATTTGTCCTT
Source organism: Spermophilus citellus (assembly GCF_964194105.1). NCBI lineage: Eukaryota > Metazoa > Chordata > Mammalia > Rodentia > Sciuridae > Spermophilus > Spermophilus citellus. The sequence goes on along the minus strand of NC_138182.1, from coordinate 285,604,707 downwards.
TGTACTAGCTAGTGGCCAGTAGTTACTTTTCTCACAAGGAAACATTCCTGTCTAAATCCAGCCACTCAGCATTTATTGACCATGAAGTAGTGTCTGTCATGAGTTTAAATCTGGGGTTACAAACACAAGAAAACCCAACTCAGTGAGTACACTCAGGCCCAGCCTGGAACGAGGCGTCCACTAAATGGTCACCAAACACAGTGGCTCATAGTTTCCAACAACCAAGATGTTCAATATGGCCGCACTTCCTCTACAGACAGGGTGCTAGGAATACCGTCCCGATTAACATTCTGTAAAAGCCACAGAGCAGCAGGTAGAGAAATGTGGGATTGAAGAAATAGGTCCTCTTAGCCAATTTCAGGAGTCACAGACCTGGACAAGCAGGTGAGAGAGAGGAACTACCACATGCCTGTCTCTGACATAGTGACATTAGATGGTCAGGTGACTTGAAACATCTCCTCTTCAGTCCCATCATGCTGAGAAATGCCTGCAGACTCAAAGTGAACAGCCTGGTAAGTCAAGTACCTTTGGATTTACCCAGAATTGCATAATGTACACCAGGCCTTAAAATATTAACTTAACAAGAAAAGATGTTCAAAGATAAGCAGAGGAACAAGTTGCTGATTTCAAATCTTTATTTACTATAAACATTTTTAATTAATTTTAAATTGAATGTTTTGTAAATAATTCAGTAGACTACTCCACATGTTATGCAAATTTTAACCAAAATTGCTATTTCCAGCAGAATATAACTGAGATGTGTTAATAGGGCTGCATTTCTAATTTTAGCTTGTTTTGTATTAATGTTCTCAGCAACTTATGGGGCACATAAAGAGGTAGCATTGGTCCATTTGTCCATGAATTCATTCCTCCATTCACCCACAGAGTATCAATGCACCTTCTTCTCTGTGTCAGCTGGGGACTAGGTCCTGTAGATGTAAATTACAAGGTTTATTCCTTGTCATCTGTCAGCTTCAGGTGGCATGCAGGTGGATGCTGTGACTTGGGGAGATGGTCAGCAGGCCAGTGGACTTGCAGTACTGCTCTTAAGTGGCCTTAGGAAGACCCAGTTCTTCTCCCTCTCCTTGTGTGTAGCTCTCAGGATAACCAGGGAACTTTCTGGGAAGGCCCCGTATTGAGATGGTGAGGAGTTTCCTGGAAGGGCCGAGGCCTGTTCCTGTCCCTCCTAGGGAACGCAGAATCTGGAGATTGAAGGGTCTGCTGAGGGCAGCCAGGGCACCTGGAAGCAGGATGGCTTGTCATGCTCTGTCCAGTGAGTTGGGTGTCCCCTGAGTTGTAGAACCTAGAATGGGTGGCCTTTCGGTATCCCCAGCCATGATGTCAGCAGGGCAGGCATAGCCAAGGCTCCGTATAGCCTGGTAGCTTTCTGAGTCCTTGGAGGCCTGGGACAATGAAGCTGAGACTTCTTTTAACCCTTTCTGCATTTCTGGAAATAGCTTGTGTGTGAGCGCGTTCTGATTCACCAGACCCAGGCCTTGGTTCAAACGTTAGCCCCAAATGCCTTGTTCCTGGGGGTTGGCACAGTGATGAGCCGTGCTGTTCCCCTAGCAATGGGAGTACTCCCTTGGAGTACTCTGCTGGAGAGGATACTGGCCCCATGGAGCACCCTCGTTGCATCCCGGTGCCATGCATCTGGTGGATGGCACAGCAGGCGACAGACCCAGAGGGACCAGGTGTGCACTTTGTTAAAAGAAGGTAGACATTTCGGTTTTCAAAGATGAAACACCTCACTCAATAATCTTGGTGAGTGATTTAAATGTGTTTTGAGGAAGCCAATCTGTAAGTCAAATCAAACTTCTTGAAAATCTGGAATGAGCTCTGGGGCCAGTGCCTACTTTGTGAACTCTGTAGAATTGACAGAGGGAGGAGAGAGAAGGGAAGAGGGAGGGGGCAGAAAGTAAGAGGGAGGGAGGGAGAGAGGGAGTAAGGAAAGAAGGAGGAGGGAAAGGAAGAAGTACTGGGGGAGAAGGAGATGGAGCCTGAGAGGAAGGGAGAGGAGGGGAAGGCTGGGGAGGGAGCCCCTTCATGCCCTTGCTCCAGCTCACAGAGCAAGAGTTAGGTGCACCTTGGGTCCTCAGGTATAATGGTGACAAGAAGTGACCTTGCCCTCCATTGCCCCAAGTTCTAAAGGAGAAATTTCCAGGTACTGCTCTGACCAGTCCTCTTATACATCAGCCTGGGGGCGTCCTGGGCATTCAGGGATTGCAGACAGATGGAGCTGAGTTTAGGGGAGAAGAGCTAACTAGACAAACTGTAAGCAAGGTCTAGGAGCAAGAAGCTCCCTGCCCGCACAGTGTGGGCACACTCCCGCAGTCAGCAGGCAGTCTGGCGCTCAGAATGTGTGTGGGGCTGTGTGAGGTGTGTGTGCACCAAAGACCCGGGGAGACTTCTTCCCCTGAGATGATCTCCCTCCTCGAGTCTGACTGGTAGCTGGTGTTCCTACCAAACACACGACTGTCACCACATGCTGAGGGGAGCTTGTGCTGCAACAACCCACGTGTGCACACTCAACATGCACTCAAACACACTCATGTTCACGTAACCCCCATATGAGCACACACAGGTGCACATACATAGTAGGAACTTATGTACACACTCACATTCACACTCACTCCCATAGGACTACCAATACCACAAATACAACAGTGTATACAGATGTAAACAAACATGCATATAATATGCACAGCACACAGATATATCCATACATATGCAGATGTACACACCCGCAAACACGTGCACAAGCACACCCTTGCACAAACATATCTGCTCGCACAGCAGAGCATACTCGCAGCATACTGCAGATGTCCACATTTCTTAGCTGATTGGCACTGAGGCCTGGGAAGGTGCTGGGGCTGGTCAGAAACAGGAGAGCGTACCCAGGGCACATAGCAGTGCTCCCTGCCCCCTTGGCCTGGCATGTGGGCTCTTGTAAAAAGTGCTGGAAGCTTCCAGAGAGCAAACCTAGAGGATCTGATCAGATTAATTAAAATGTCCGAAGACAGGTGTTCAGATTTCTTCTGCCCAAACTGTTGAGCCAGTCTCCTGTGTCCTTCTGTGGTGACTGGACATCCCATGCTTCTCACCGGCTGGGCTACAGCTTCTTAGTCCAGTTGTATTCAGAGCATTTATGCAGCACCACCGTGGCATGCACTGGGCAAGCCATTTGACCCCTTCGTCTCCAGGGCTCTCGTGGGGAAGCGGTCCCTGGGCAGCATGTATTCAGTCCTCTCCCTGCTGCTGTGCAGGATGGCGGTGCACTGATCCGGATCGGATCCACTGAGTTGAGGGTGATTTGGTTTTTTCTTCAGATTATTGGACTGACTGCCAGGGCTGCATATAAAATCTCCTGCAGCTGATTATTACAGCATTGGAGATTTCTCTCAGTGCTGGCATTTTATCCCTGGCTTTCATATTTGTAGCCCTTTTTATTTTCTAATATCCCCCGTGTCTGGCAGTGCGCTCTAACCTCTGACACCAGGAAGTCAGTCAATAAACCCGGCAGTCTTTGATCCACAGGATTATGGGATTGCTTTTTATGCAAAGGGAAACATCAGGATAAGCAAATACAGAAGGGAAAAAAACCCTCCGGAGCAAGGGGGTTTGAAGAAGAAGAAACAATTCCAGAGCATTTGCAATGCAAACCTCACTGGACATGTGAGCTGTCTTTATCAGCTGCAACGAAGAGACCGAGACCAGACACCAGCAAGGGGGGCGTTTTTGCTCCATAATTCAGTGCTGTGAAACTTTCTTTTGTTGATTTATGGGAAGCACAAGGCTCAGGAGCTTCCCATCCCAGGTATTGCTGAGGACAAACAGCCTCACAGGTCCTCACAGGCTTTCTAGAGCACAGTCAGCCGCTGGGGATACTGTGATCTCCCCATCCCAGGCTTGTACAACTCACCACCCTGCAAGAGAACACAGCTCTCCCTGGGAATCTGTGGGAAGCTGATCCTGGACCCCTTCAGAAACCCTGAAGATGCTGAAATTCCTCATATAAGATGGTGTAGTATTTTCATACAACCAACTCACATCCCCCTGTGCACTATACATCATCTTTAGGTTACTTATAATTCCTGCTACAGTATAAATGCCAGGTAAAAAGAGTTGTTATACAGCACTGCTTAGGGAATATTGGCAAAACAAACCCACGCACGTCCAGTATACTGGCCATTTGCTTCCAGTACTTTCTATCTGCGGTTGGTTACATCTGGAGAGGTGGAACACCTGGGTAGGAGGACCGCAGTACTGATGTGTTCAGACACGAGTAGGCTTTTCCTGTACCGTGACTCCTACTTCTGCAGACTGCCATTTGTTGCCCACTGGACACAAATGAAACTTCTCCTGAAGACATTTGTTGACTCTCAGAACAGGAGCAGTCTGAGATGTGTGTTCTAATAAGTCCCAGTGGAGATGCATGATTTTCTTTTTGTTTGCTTTCCATCTTCTCTAGGGAATGCCTTTTAAGTCATTGTTTGAATGAATCCATGGGCTAGAACCTTGCCATGAGTGGAAGGTGTGGACTTCACGCTAACGTGTTAGCTGTGAGCGCTTCTTGGGCATCCTTCTCCAGGGAGGGGGGCTTTCTGTGGAGGCAGAAATTCTGCAATAGAGTAGGCTCCATTTGCAGTTGTTCATTTCCTTAATGAGAGGTCCTTGAGTTGACAGGGAGGCATTATTTTGTAATATTAAAATATTTTTATCAGGATCCGTTTCATTAAATCTTAGTTACACTGGTGGAGAGCAGGCTTGAGCTTCTGTGTCCCCAGGGAAATCTTAGATGGGCCAGCTGCGTCTGGAGGTGGTCAGCCTGGAGATGGTGCAGAAGCCCTTTAGGAGGCACTAAGGCGAGCGAGACCTGGAGTTCTGCAGAGGAGAGGAGGGCAGGACCCACCCACGTCCCCACCTCTGCCTACACAGTCCATTACCAGGAAGAGACCCCTCCAGACTTGGGTTGAGGGAGAGAAGATGGGGGCAGCCCTGCTTCCTGCCCTCACACCCTGACAGCCAGACCTGGCCTATTGGCTCCCCCTGTCTTGGGAGAGGGAACCAGAGGTTTCAGGGCAACCCTGTGACCTGGGGTGGCACCTGGGAGAGTGGCTGGGCCTCAGGGGCTACTGAGCTCAGGGGTTCATGCGGGCCTGAGGGGCTGATGGCTAAACTAAATAGGGGCCTTCTCCTCGCCACTCACTGAAGTTTGAGCCAATGTCAGAAACCAGAACATGAGCTCCACCCCAGGGAGCTGTGAGACTCACTGACTTGAGGCTTAGGACTCCGCTTTTCCTCAGAGGAAACCAGGGTGCTGTGTGAAAGGGCAGAGTGTGCCAATGAGTGGGGTGGGGTGGGGTGGGGGTGCCTTGGGGCTGGAGGCCCTAGAGGGGCCTCAGGGAGAGCCCTGTGTGCTGGGGTCATCAGTGTCCCATGAGATGAGCCTGGTGATGAACCAGACCCCATCCCAAACGAGACCTCCAGGTGGGGACAGCCACAGAAGAAACAGAGGTCAACGCAGCGGGCAGAGCTGGGTTCTGGAGCCTGCAGAGGCAGGACGAGGTTCGCAGGACGAGGTTCACAGGACCATCAGCCCTACAGCCATGATGATTTTCAGGGATATTATTTCAATTATTTTCAAGTACTTTTAACAAGGGTGAGAAAAGTGACAAAATAGACTCCATTGTGTGCATATTTCATTGAATAGCCACCTCAAAAGTAATAATCTCAAGCAAGAACTTCAAATCACTTTGATTTTTGAAAAATCATGGTAACTGTAAATGCATGATAAATAAAACATCAAATGTGGTTATGATTTTGAGGAATTTTATGGTGGTGGCCAGAATACATCCATAAGGAGATTGGAGATTTTTATTCTATATTTATACCTATCTCCAATTGCATATACAACAATTTAATTTTAAATTTATGTATATTTTTGCATGCAAACCATATTAACTTGTATGCTATTTTAATCATTGATAAGACACATGACACAAAGTTACATGTATGTTAATATTAATCTATTTTAAAATATGTCTGCCTTGCTAATAATTTCTATTTCAAGAATTTTGGACACACAACATGAACTTTCCTAATGGCTTGTTTGATAATATGAAGAAAAAATAAATTTCCCAAGATATTTTTTAAAAAAACTAAATTTTAAGCAAAATAAAGAAGAAGGAGGAGGAGGAAGAAGGAGAGGAGGATGAGGGTGAGAAGGAGGAGGAGGAAGAGGGGGAGGAGGAGGAGGAGGAGGAGGAAGAAAGACTACTGTCTTTGAAGGAGTAATATAATCCCTTGTACAAATTGCTAATCAGTATTATCAAGGAATGAACATCATTTCCCATGATATATTTAAATACATATTCATTTTATTTATTTTATTTTTAAAGGTGCTGAGAATATAACCCAGGCCCTCATACGTGCCAGGCAAGCACTCTTCCACTGAGCTACAACCCCAGCCCTTTAAATACATATTCAAAAATTACTTTTGTTTACAATATAAAATATCTGAAGATTACTAAATAAAGGCATGTTCCATATCCTTAATTTGAAGCAAATTTTATAGAGAGTTATCATCTGTTTTCCTTGTCCAATCACCAACTGCCAGACAGATGTTCTCGGCAGGCCCGCCTCTGCTGCATGTGTGGGAGGCATTCCATTCAAAGACCTGAGCCTCCACACACAGGTCAGGGAAGCTTCCCACCAGCCACGTCTCATGATGGCTTTCCACCCGGACAAATCTGTGATGATCCATCCGACTCTGAGAAAGGCCCTGTAGCAAGTCAGCTCCCACTGGGGGAGACCTGGAAAGGTAAATTAACGTTTCCTTTTTCACCAGGGACCTTCTCTTTTTCTTTTTCTTTCGTTTTTGATACTGGAGTTTGAACCTGGAGGTGCTTTACCACTAAGCTCATCCAGTCTGTTCATTTTTATTTTGAGACAGGGCCTCCCTAAGTTACTGAGGCTGGCCCAGAACTTGTGACCCTCTTGCCCCAGCCTGCGAAGTCCCTGGGATTACAGGTGTGTGCCACCATGTCGCCACCAGGGACCACTTCTGCAATAGCCCTCTGGGTGGGAAGCTCTGGGAAGGCTCCACCCACCGTCTGGTTCTGGGAGCAGCACTCAGTCTGGGTCGTCTGGCCTTGTCCTGAGAGCTGGGCTTTGTAAAGCAGCACAGGGCAGGAGTGTGCTCATGTCCCTAAGTCTTGTTAGGTGTCTTCAATGTGTAAAACAAAGGGATTTTAAGAAAAGTGGTTTTGGTTGAAGAGGTCTGTGACTGAGGTCCTTTGGTCCTCCCAAATTCAAGGGCACATGTTCCAGGGCTGGAGGAGAGAGAGGAAAAAAAAAGAACAGTTTGGGGAACACCAGTGGACAGAAAGCAACAAAACCAACCATAAAAACCATACATCCCTCTTCTCCTTGATGACCTACATTAGAGATAGATTAGTGTTAAATGTCAAAATCAGAACCCTCTACCCAGGGTGAGTCACCACTCCAAATAGCAGAGGGAAAAGCAAATCACAAAGGTAAACACTGAGGTCTCACATCATAACATTGTAAAATGATATTGTCAGCATAACGACAGGTAGAAGATATATGACAACTTAGAAAATATGAATGGAGTTTAAAGATCTTTAAAATTAATTAATTAATTTTAACTAGGTATATATGACAGCAGAATGCATTTTGGTTCACTGTACATAATTGCAGCACAACTTTTCATTTCTCTCGTTGTACACAATGTAGTGTCACACCATATGTACAGACATGCATGTACCTAGGCTAATGTTGTCCATCTCATTTTACCATCTTTCCTGCCCCCATGTACCCTCCACCCCTCCCCTTTGTCCAGGCGAAGTTCCTCCTTTTCCCCATGCCTCCCCGCTCCCCATTATGTATTAGCATCCACTTATCAGAGAGAACATCTGTTTTTTTGGGGGGATTGGCTAACTTAATTTAGCATGATATTCTCCAACTCCATCCATTTACTTGCAAATGCCATGATTTTATTCTCTTTTAATGCTGAGTAATATTCCATTGTGTATATATGCCACAGATTTTTTTTCATCCATTCACCTATTGAAGGGCATCTAGTTTGCTTCCATAGTTTAGCTATTGTGAATTGTGTTGCTATAAACATTGATTTAGCTGCATTACTACAGTATTCTGATTTTAAGTCCTTTGGTATAGATGGAGGAGCGGGATAGCTGAATCAAATGGTGGTTCCATTCCAACTCTTCTAATGAATCTCCATACTGCTGTCCTGATTGGTTGCACCAATTTGCAGTCCCACCAGCAATGTATGAGTGTGCCTTTCCCCCCACACCTTCGTCAATGTTTATTGATAACTGGCATTCTGACTGGCATGAGATGAAATCTTGGAGTAGTTTTGATTTGTATTTCTCTAATTACTAGAGATGTTGAACAGTTTTTCATATATTTGTGGATTGCATGTATATCTTCTTCTGAGAAGTGTCTGTTCAGCTCCTTGGCCCATTTATTGATTGGGTTGTTTGATTTTTGGTGTTAAGTTTTTTGAGTTCTTTATACATCCTGGAGATTAGTGCTCTATCTGACGTGTGTGTGGAAAAAATTTGCTCCCAAAATGTAGGCTCTCTGTTCACCTCATTTATTGTTTCTTTTGCTGAGAGGAAGCTTTTTTAATTTGAGTCCATCCCATTCATTAATTCTTGATTTTATTTCTTGTGCTTTTGTAGTCTTGTTGAGGAAGCCAGGGCCTAGTATGATGTGATGAAGATTTAGACCTCCTTTTTCCTCTATTAGGAACAGAGTTCCTTGACTTATTCCCAGGTCCTTGATCCACTTTGAGTTGAATTCTGTGCATGGCGAGAGAAAGGGGTTGAGTTTCATTTTGCTGCATATGGATTTCCAGTTCTCCCAGCACCATTTGTTGAAGAGGCTATCTTTTCTCCAATATATGTTTTTGGTACCTTTGTCTAGTATGTGATAACTGTATTCATGTGGGTTTGTCTCTTTGTCTTCTATTTTATTCTGTAACATTGGTCTACATGTGTATTTTGGTGCCAATACCATGCTTTTTTTTTTTTTTTTTTAACTAAAGTGTTGTAGTATGATTTAAGGTCTGGTATTGTGATGCCTCCTGCTTCACTGTTCTTGTTAAGGATTTCTTTGGCTATTCTGGGTCTTTTATTTTTCCAAATAAATTTCATGATTGCCTTTTCTATTTCTATAATGAATGATATTGGGATTTTAATTGGAATCACATAGAATGTGTATAGCGCTTTGTGTAGTACAGCCATTTTGACAATATTAATTCTGCCTCTCCAAGAGCATAGGAGATCTTTCCATCTTCTAAGGTCGTCTTCAATTTCTTTTTTTAGTGTTCTGTGTTTTTCATTGTAGGGGTCTTTCACCTCTTTTGTTGATTCCAAAGTATTTTATTTTATTTTAATTTTTTTGATGCTATTGTGAATAGGGTAGTCTTCCTAATTTCTCTTTCAGAAAAGAGGATTCATCACTGATGGATAGAAATGCATTTGATTTGTGGGTATTGATTTTACATCCTGTTACTCTGCTGAATTCATTAGTTAATTCTAGAAGTTTTCTGGTGGAGTTTTTTGATCCTCTAAGTATAGAATCATGCTGTCCCCAAGTAATGATAGTTTGAGTTATTTTCTTATTTGTATCCCTTGGTTTCTTTTGTCTCTCTAATTGCTCTGGCTAGAGTTTCAAGGACTACGTTGAATAGAAGTGGCAAAAGAGGACATCCCTGTCTTCTTCCAATTTTTAGAGGGAAATTTTAAGGTCTTAGAATACAAATACCCACAAACTATATAGAAAAGCATCCCCAGTTTATAACCAACAAAGGCTGTGAATATTTAATTTCCAAAGAAGACATACAAGTTGTCAATAAACTTGTGTAAAATACTTAATTGCACTAGTAAGAATAAAAAGATAGTACATGTAAATCACACAGCCGTATATAGAGCCAGGAGGGCTTATCACATTGAATGAATTAATTTTTTATATCTATGATATAGTGAAACATGAATTCTTATACGTGGATGCTTGATTAAGCAAATTAAGAAAAGTGAACCCTGGATTAACTGAGGGTGTTGCCATATTAATGAAAAGCCTGAAAAGTATTCTTGCACTTTGCCTCATAAATTTTACTTCTAATAAGTTTCCCTAAATAAATCATCAGAGTTATATGCAAATCTCTGCCACACCATTATATTGAACACTGTGAAAAATAAAAATGGCCTTTGCATTTAATGATCATGTTCCCTCTTGGGGAGTTGCACTGGCGATCTCTCTGCTGGAGATGCTCCGGTCTCTGTTCTCTGCAGGACTGTCCCTGTGCATCCTCCTGGTCTCTGCTGGAGTAGCACCTTCTCAGAGACCAATATCCCTGGACCACCATGAGAAACCATGCCCTCCTGCCGCCTGTTGCTGTCCTGGGTGCCAGGCACCTAACAGTGGCCCTCCTCTGTTGGTGTGGACAGCAAAGCCTGGGCTCCACCAAAGCCAGGCTCTGCCTCTCCTTGCCCACTGCTCTCCTGAAGCAGTGCAGGGCAGCTCCTGGTACGTGCTGGATTGAGGCAACACTGCTTAATGCATTCCCTAACGCCCTGACACATCCACCGTAAATGTCATGCTGAACTTGTGAGAAGACTAGGCACCGTGGGTCAGCAGACAAAAGCACCTTCAACACTATAATCTGGAAGAATCCAAACTCAGGCCAATGGGTGTGACTCCCAGGCAGGAGTGGAACATGGGATCTTCTTCAAGGGTTGCATGGCATCAAGGTGATGGGGTGAAGAGGTGGGGGGTTTGCAAGAGGGCGGGAGCACCCTGATGGAGAGGAAGTAGGAGGGTCACTCTGGTGGGACTCTAAGGGCTGACCAACGAAGGTAAAGAACAAGATCAAGAGCCATGAGGGGCAGTGTTTCTTACTCTTCCAACCCAGAGTCGCCTCAGTCTCTCAAACTGCTTACTGCTGTGCTTCTGTTTTATGCCGGCAATTTGTGAATTGGCCCAAATGCCTGAATGCTTCCAAGCCTGTGCCTAGGGGATGAGAGGCTAAAGAAACAGCCACCTGTCTGCTAAACTCTTGATGCTGATTGTCACAGTGAGCCGTGAGTCTGGTATTTTTCTTCCATCATACCTAGCCCTTATTAAGGGGCTGCTTGGGTAGAGCTACAGGATGCTGTGTTCACCTTGGGATTTTTAAGGACAAATGGATGCCTATTTAGTAAACACGTATGTTGTGTTGATGACGGGGGTGATTCTGAGCAGGGCCTGACTGGCAGCTGGGGAGTGGAGTGACAGTAGCGCCCCACCATGATTGGAGTATGGCAGGAAATGTGCACAAACAAGCTGGATTCTTTCCATTATTTTTTCCCATGCAGCCCCTTTCCTCTGGGGATTTATTTTTCTTTATAATTTTCTTTTCTGCCTCACAGAACCTTGAGGAGAGACCCTGAGGACGCGGTAGGTTTGTGGCAGTCGTCTGCTTCGATGTGTGTGGCTGGTTCTTGTCTCCAGGACCTGCAGTGAGCAGCAGGTGGGTTTCTCCCCCTCGCCCACAACCTGCTGTCTGTCAGTCCCCACACATCGAGGCCTTCATTAGCCAGGTGCTGGGTGCGGAGTTCAGAGTCAGGGCTCTGGAGTGAGGGACACACAGAATCTGGCAAACATTTGGCTTTGCCACTTCAAGTAAGTGTCTTAAGTAGCCAAAGCCTCAATTTTATCATCTTCAAAATGGGCCACCAAGATACTGGCCACAGAGTCATCAGGAAGACAAAGCTGGTGGTATATCTGACAGCTCAGCCCTGGGCCCCAGCACAGGTCAGAGAAGGCTGGTTCTGTAGGACGCTCTGGGCGTTTCAGAGAAGGAGTCTCAGAACAACCCCGATGGTGCTAAAAGTACTTTACCTGAAGAACTGTAGAGAAATCTGACCATGAAATTTGATATTCTACTTCACGAACTGGAGCCAGAGGCTGTGCCCAAGTGTGCTGATGGAGGAGATTAAGAAAGACCCAAAGGAAAGGAGAATTGGGGGTAAGGGAAGCAGGCCACTGGGCACCTCTGCATGTTAGGATCGTAGCTCACTGAGTTCTCCGGAGTTTATGGACTGTTGTCCCAAGATTTCAGTGTGCTGAGTGCCCGTTCCTTCCTGCCATCCAGGAGTTAGGATCTAGGGTGAGGACAGGCACGGAGTGACCTTCCACTGTCACCCACCCAGGGAAGTGTTCCCAGGGCCAGGTGGCACTTCCTCCTGTCCTCAGCCCCAGGACTGACAGACTCCACCTGGAGTTTTGGGGAACTCCAATTCAGAGCAGCGAGGGCCACTTTTACAGCCCTGTGTGGAAACCTGGATATCACCTTCCAGGTGGATTCGTGGGCAGGCAGGCAGGCGCTGGACCTGTCCCCTGTGTGGAAAGGAAGGAGCAATGAGTGTGAGGACATCAGCCCCCAGGGGTGCCTAGAGTCAGAGGCCCTTGCTACCAGATCCAAGTTAATGGAACATATACTCCCTTGAGTATCTTTGTAACAAAGTATAAACTTTATAAATTTAAACATCCCTGATTCATCACACGGACACAAATTCAGAAGCAAGGTGAAGCCCCGTAAGCCCATGCAGGCCAGGGTTCCTCACCTAGGGCTAGAGCCCCTTTCTCCTGGAGCCCCAGGAACACATGGGAAGTCACCTTGTCATTCCTACTTACAAAGGCACTTTGGAAATTCCCACCCTGTGCCCTCGCGCCTTCTCAGCTAAAGAACTCAGCTAAAGAACTTTACTCTATGCACAGTCATTAAACTCTTAAGAGTTACTCTACATAGTGAGTCCAGACTGTGCTTAGACAACACTGGTGTATTTGGACCGGGATTACCAGATGACCTGCATGTGTTACAGGGTTGGTCAGCAACTTTTTTTGTCAGGAGTAGAAGCCTCTGACCTCAGACCCTTTGAGCTGGGCTTGCATGACCCATGCAACACATCTGGCTGTCAAGGCTGACTCTGGGTAGAATCTTGATTCTTGCTTATAAAGACTCTTCTGAGTCCACAGTCCATCCACTGGCCAGGCCTGACAGGTGCTCAGAACTGCTCATGGCAGGAAAAGGACTGAACAAGGACTGGCACCATCACTGGGAGGCCCCCTGTCAGGACCACCTCGGCCTTCTGCTTAGTGTGGGGTGGTGGAGCTCTGGCCTCTTGCAAAGCACAGCATCACCAGCAAGGGAGGAACAGGGTCACTCTTGCTCCTCTGCCTGTTCTCCAGACCCCAGTGTGTCTCTGTGTGATGAAATCATCCCGCACAAGAAGCCCCCTCCTGCAGGTTCAGGGGCCCCCCTGCAGGACATGGTCTTTCCATGGGCCCTGGTCTCCCCATCAACAACAACATGGCCAGCTGCTCCTTGCTTGGGGTGAGAAGCTGCAAACATCAGAACTCAGTCCCTTCCTTTGTTTCACCTTTCCAGTTCTATGGTAAGTGAAATTGGCATGAAATATCCTTTTATTTGAAAATTGCCGATAAGGTTTGATCTGCATTATGCACACACACACAAGACCATATCTAGAAAGTGTGTGAAAGCATTGAGTTCTAGAACTTGAAACCTCACAACAGGTCCACTGCAGGAAGGTCATTGTAAAAACTGCTTTTCAGTTGAAGGATGCCTGAGTTCTTCCTTTGATAGATACTATTTGGTAGCTCTGCAGTATTGCCCAAGTCAGTTGACAGTCCCAGAAGCCATACCCTGCTTGTGAGACGGAACTGGTCTATGGAAACTCCACAAAGCATTGGCCCCAAGCCAGATGCTTGACACGTGGCAGTCATCAGAGTTCATATTCTGCTGTAGACGGGTTTTTCATAAAAGAGCGTATGATAAGCAACAGGCCTTGATTTGGAGTTCAGGTTAGCCACCCTGATGTTTCCAATAACTGTCGGTTCTCAGAGCCTAAAGGGGCAAGTGGAGGAGACACAGAAGAGCAATGGAAAAGAATGGAGGTAGGCGTAGGGGGCAGAATGGGGAGACTTTGGAGTCAGGTAGAGGAGGAGTCCGGCAGAGCAGGGGCATGTGAGTCCAGACCCCTCCCTGCCCCAGGTCTGGCCGGCAGCCTGCTCTGCCTCTGCTTGGGCATCTTGCCTGCAGCCCACAGAAGGACCCTCAGGTGCCCAGGATTGCACAGGGCAACAGATAGATCCCCTGTAGAGACAGAGAGATCCCCTGTCTGGATGCATGCCAAGTTAGAGCTGTCCAGGGACCCTGCCTCACTTCCCCTGGATGGGTGCTGTTTCCCGCTGGAAAGGAGAAGGGAACAGCAGGAGATGAAGAAGCCACATGGATTCAGCTGCTCCAGGATGCCAGGGCATCTTTTGGCTTTTCCAGTGTTCAGAACTTGATCTTCTTCATTTAAGTTTTAAAATGAATGAGAAGATTATTAAAATGCTAGATAAGCAGTACTAAAACATCCAAATAGTACTCAGCTTTTCTTTAGGAAATTGGTCACCTGCGTGGAATTTGTGTTTCCTCAGCTGCCACTCACCGCTGACTCAGGCTTGCCGCAGGGAACTGGCATCTTCCTGCAGGCAAAGGATTTTAAAGACTCAAATCTCTCAATAGGCTCGTGACATCGGCACTTGGGAGACTCTTTCCCTTCCCCATTATGTAAATATGCATTGTGAATTTTTGTTTTAAAATTAAAATCTGCCTTTTTTTTTGCTAATAGGTTATAATTTGTTTATCACTAAACACTCTGTATATTATGGAAATGGGGGTCTGCAGTGAAGAGCATCAATACATCACATCGTGAAGTGCTCTTTTCAAGGGGACCTGTCAAAATCATCCACGCTCTTGGTATGCGGGCAACTTACTGTTTTTACCTTGGGGAACAGCGGCCCTGCGTTTTCAAAATCCTGTGCCCAACTTAGACACCCACCAGAAACCATAATTAAAGTCATTATAGAAGCAATAGGAAAGTATAATAAGACAGAGAACATTTTAAAGAAATTATTCAGAAAATATTACAAGCCCAAACTCTGGAAATATTCCAGGCCTACTAATTGCATCTTAATATGTTAAAACATTGTGGAATTGTTCCGAGGTGAAAGTCTCCTCGTAGTTTAAATTCAATCACAGTGCAATATTTTTCTTTATTTAAATGAAGTAAATGCTGCAATTATCATAACATAAAAAAGATGCTTAGTTTTCATCTGAGGAAGAAGTGTCACCACACACTTCCAAACAGGTTCTCCTGAGCAGATCATTTGCAAGAAACCGCGATCTCTCTCCATCTACCCAGCACCCACCTCCTGGGGGTGTTTAGGACCATTTTTCATAGATTCCTGGGGGAGCCTGTTCTTTCACGTTCAAAGTGCCCCTTCCTTCCTTGTTTTCACGGAAACTCTGCCAGGCGCCCCAGAGGCTGAACACAGGGGCAGATAGCAGGGCTGTGCCAGT
This sequence comes from Spermophilus citellus, assembly GCF_964194105.1. Lineage (NCBI taxonomy): Eukaryota > Metazoa > Chordata > Mammalia > Rodentia > Sciuridae > Spermophilus > Spermophilus citellus. Next base: position 285,589,247 of record NC_138182.1, on the reverse strand, counting down.
GCCCAGTGGGGCCGGAGCACAGTGTGGCTGGTCTCGCCTGGCGCAGGGGATGGCATCCAGCTCTGCCCTTGGAGCCTGCAGATCCTGGGTCTGAAATCAGAGTCCAGGAGCAGAAGAGCCTGAGTGAAAACAAAGCAATCCAGCGATGACTAATGACTGCCCGTGGCCCCCGCGTGGGAACGCAGACCCTCCGAGCTGGCAGCCGAGACCCTGGCAATCCTGGAGCCCCATGTCACTCTGGGAAAAGCTAAACATTCCCCATTGTGTTTAGAAATGTTAGAGCAGAGACGATTTATAAATGGCTAAACACAAAAGCACTTAAGCCTTCGGCTTCCCCGACGGGAAGGGGAAGCAGAAGGCTGAGCCGCCCCGTGTCTGCCATGAGCTCTGGAGACACAGTGCTGTTATCCACGGCCATCGAGGAGGGCTGCACGAAGGTCCCACATATGCCACCACTGTAGTCCTCACCACCTTCTGGGATGCAGAGGCTCCTGTCCCCTTGTTCTACATGAGACCAATGACAGCAAAGCTAGACTACGTCTCCAGGTTCTCCTGAGACACAGGGCCAGGCTCCCAGGTTCTCCCGAGATAGGGTGCCGGGGCTCCCAGGGGCCCCCAAGCCTCCCATGGAAACAGCTCCAGAGAGAAATAGCTAGAGTCCCCGACCAGACCTTAACCAGTCCCAACAGCGACGCTGCAGTAGCCCACGTCCCTGGTCCCTGTCCTGGAGGCTAGAGTTGAGAGGAAGATGTGTCGTGGACATGGCTCTCCTGTGGGAGCTTCAGAGGGAACTGGTGGGGCAGAACCCCAGAGGTTTCAACTCGGGAGCCTTCAGCTTTGGTATCCACACCAAAAGTTTGGTTTGACTTCACTCAGAAGTTTGCTATCTGTCACTCATCCTGACACGACCCTCATTCAGTTTCATTTCATAATGAATTTAACCCATGATTTTATTCATAGACCTACATTTAATTATGAACTTGAGCAAAAGTGGGAAGTTTTTCTTTCTGCTGACGCTCTATGCTGTCTGTTGTTGGAAACTCCACAGAAATCAGACAGCAAGCTCTAGATCTGTGTCCGTGGAACTTGGGCCGAGGGCTGAGGTGCAGGAGGCCCAGGCAGCCATGTCGTCCTGGAGGCTGCCCCTCTGTGTCCTGGTCGTGTGGAGGGTCCTGGCCAGCCTGGCCCACTGTTGTAGCTGTTGGCCCAAAGCAGCCTGAAGTGACTGCTGGAACCGACAGGAGAAGCCCAGGGCTTGGCAGGTGCATCCAGACCCGGGACTTCATCTGCCTTCTGTGGCTTCTTCCAGGCCTCAAGGGTCTTTCCACAGTGTGGCCTGACACTTGGGAAAGTGGGGATGGATCTGGAGGCCAAGGGGGAGTGAAGGTTCCTTAGGGAGAGCCAGTCCTGTCCTGTCACCTGGCTCCCCACCGTCCAAAGACTATTGCTGAGGAAGAGCAAGATGACCCAGGCTCAGCATTCAAGAGGCCAACAGCTCAGCTGTCTGGGAGGAATTGGCTCGTTGTTTCCAGAGTTCCGGGGTGCCCCCAGGGATGGCTGCCACCCTGTCCTTATGAGGAGTGGGGCTCTGGGGAAGCCCTTCAATACAGGAGTCCTCCATCCATGTGGCTCACTGTCTGCATCAGGAGCAGGAATTGGGTGCAGGTTCCCACCAGGGTGTCCCCTGAGGCTCACGTGGAGGAGGACAGGCGTGTGAACATCACCAGGACCCCAGGAGACTGCAGCTGAGGAGCAGTGGGGACTCGGGTAGAGATGCCTGTGACCACGCTCCAGCGGGCTGTGCCATGGTGGCTCTTTCCAGCCCAGGTTCAAAGGCCATCAGCCTTGTGCTGAGTCAGATTTGGTCCTTACCCCCAACCTGCAGGGTGGGAGTCCCAAACCGACTCAAGAGTGAAGACCATGTTTGGTAACAAACAACGCAGTGTGCGTTTGTGAACCTTGCACACTTACAGGCTTTGTGCTGGCCACACCTAGGCCTGAGACTGCACTTTGGGAGCCCCTGCCCATGACAGATCACCGGCCTTCTGTCTGAAGCAGACACAACCTGTGTTTCCAGAAAGGCCAGTTTCCATGGCTCGGTTTCTGGGCCTCAGGAGCAGATGGAGGGCTGCCATGGGGCCTGGCTCCCTCCAGGCACCCCCTCCCTGGCCCTCGCTAGACCCCAGATAACCCTTGGTGGTCCCTTTCAGTGGCAGTGCCATATAACCCAGTAAATTAATGTTGTGCGGGAGAAGTTTTCACAGACTCCTCATCCATTATTGAATAATTTTTCATAATGAGAGCACTTCCCAAGTCAAACAAAGCCCAGCGCAGCTCGGGGAGCCGCCGGGCTGAGTGCATCAGGGTTTATTTTTCTGGTGAAAAAAATAAACTATTACTTTGACTAATAACTCTGGTGGAATGTGGGTCAAGAGCGCTGGGGAGTGCGCTCTGCCAGAAGAAATGGATACCAGGGTCCTCTTCAGACTTGCTCCTCAGATCTGGGACGCAGAAGTGGATGGTGGGCCTGGCATGTGTCACAGACAAAAATCTAAACATTCCAAGTGGAAGAAAACCACTTTGGTTTCTTTAGGTCTAGAAAACACACAAACAACTGGAAAGGTTTGTTATTAAAATACTTCATTCTTAAAATCGTTTATATTTGTGCTTAACCTTTAGCTATTTAATATTTTAAACTGGCAAAAATGCACAGGGACATGATGGCTTCTTAGCTAATAGCACTCAGACGTGGGAAGTGCCACTCAGTCAGCAGGGCTCCTTTTTGATGGAGGAATGGTGCTGAACAGGGCCCTTGCTGAAGGCCTCCTCCATCTGTCTTGCCTCGGTGCTCACGGCACACATTCTGTGGAAGGCTGTCTGTCTTCTCTGTGGTGTTCCATTGGGCTCCTGAGCTGATGCTCTGGGTTAGAGTTAAGCCTCTCTGTAAAGCTGTGTTCCAGCAGGCTGCCTGCCTGCCCTTCCACGGCACACTCCACATATCACATTTTGGGAGTTCACAGAACATTTACTCAATGATCACACTCTTTCTGTGTTTTAAAATGTGCAGATATTTTATATTCTTTGTCCATCTAGTACCCTCTAATAAGTGCCTTGTTAATGGTACAAGTCTAGATAGCCACACATTTCACATTGCTCATAATCATTCCACACAATTTTCTGCTGTTTGTATTAATATGTGTGTATATAGGGAGAAGGTAGACAAAGTTTTTGCAACACATTGATTTGTGTGTGTGTGTGTGTGTGTGTGAATGCACATGCACACCCAGGGCCTTGTGTCTGCTAAGCAGGATCTCTCCCCCTGAGCTACTCCCAGCCCACAGCACATGACCCTGATCCCTGGGTGACTCCCTTGAGTTATTGGAGAACGACTGTGGACTTGCTCCAAGGTCCCTCTCGGAGTCCAGAGCCCTGGAGGAGGGAGCAGGAACACAGCTGCCGTGGAATGCAGACCAGTTACTCATCCTTATCACTCCTGTCCTGTTTCTCTTCTGATTTTTTTGAGAATTTATAAACCAGGGGTTTATCCGATAGTGATAACGTGTGTGTGACGTGTGTCCTGGTCCCTTCATTTCTGGCTTTTCAACAGTTCTCCAGGCCCTCCTGGAGCCGGTACAAACCCTCAGTAATGACGTCACATGTGTCTTGTGGCATCTTCTCCATGCATAGGAGCCTGTGTGCACAACTTGCTGTCGGTGCTTCCTCGTCCCCACTTCCTGCCAAGCATGAGGAAAGCGTGGACATCCCACTGCATCTTGGAACCTGCAGACCCTGAGGCTTCTGTGATTGGTCCCCAGTTTTGGAGCCAGAGAACTGGTGGCCACTGGGGCTTCCAGTTGCTGGTAATGCCCCCCTGAGCAGCCTAGGGGCTATGGTTGCACCCAGAGCAAGGCAGACCCTGGGGCCACTGCACTCTGGTTCACCTACTGCTTCCTATGTTAGAATAGACAGAAGCCTTAATTCTAAAGTCACAGCTCACGTGGTTCTGCAGGGACAGACCAAGTCACACTCGATTGCCAAAAAAACACGGACTCTTTCCTTGGTTAGAGTGGGAAAGAAAAGTTGGATGCCTTCTCAGTCCCAACAAACCGTGTGGAGGGAGCCAAGCCTTGGTGAGAACAGAACAGGTGCTGTACAGGGGCTTTCAGGATAAAGAAGTGAGCTAGAAGGACACAGGACACAACTTTGTGCAGAGTTGAAAGCCAACAGAGCAGGGAAGGACCCAGGGCCAGGCAGGATGGGACAGGAAGACACTCTGCTTTGCCTGCTTGGGAAGCAAAGCTGGTTTGGGGGTCGGGACTGCATCTGTCCCTGAAGCTCTGCTTCCTGTATATCCACACATTGTTCCTGGGCTCCATCACATGGATGTTCCCAAGACCCACGGAAGTAAAAGAAGACTTGTGGCTCAGACACTGTAAACTTCGGGGCTTGCTCTAGCTGCAGGGAAATATTATGACCAGAACCAGAATCCTGCTCAGAGGCAGACACACACACACACGTGGGTGTCCAGAGCCCAGGCAGGAAGTCTTGCCTCGTCCAGCTCCACTCCCATGCACATTGTTTCCTGGGCACTGGGTCACTGCTGCTCTGTGGACCTGGTGACTGGACACTTGCTGGAGGAAGTGTCGCACATATTCACAGCCTGGAGGCTAAGTAATCTGCTACAGAGGCTCATGGAGGAGTCACTGTGATGTGACGACACACTGTCCCTTCTAGTCTCTATTTGCAGATGCCAAACTGCCCTTGGGTACACAAGTGAAGTCATTCCTGTGTGAGGAGCTGGTGGTGCAGAATTAGGGGTTGCCCTTCACGGATAGCTGCACTTCTAAACAAATCTGGGCAATGCCAGTGCACGCAGCAGCCCCATGTGAACAAGACTCAGGACACTGTTGATGGGGGAAGGTGTCCATGACACAGCTGCTCCGTCTTGTAGAGATACAAGACTGTGGCTTCCAAAGACTGCTTCTTGTGGAATTCATTTGCTCCGATTTCAAGAGTGACTGATGTACATGTCCTTTGAGCCTCTTTAAGAGCCATGGGCTTAGAGGAACAGGCTCAGGGACTTTGGTGACAAGGTTCCAAGCACCTGCAGGATGGCAGGAGCCAACAGGCAGCTTCAAGGACCAAGGGTACTTGGTGCTTCCTCAGCTCTTTTCTGAAGCTGAGCTGGTTTATGACTTCTTTTTTCACAAGCGAGGATACCCATGCCCTGCCCTTTCACCATGCTGTTGGAACCTGAGTTCTTTGTGTGAGCTCACCTCTTTCTATTCCACAGGCTCCGTCAGTCCTGCTTCACCTGGAGGGGGCTGGCTCGCTGATTGCCATGTGCAGTACTGAGACAATTTGCTGCCTGTGGTAGAATCTCAAGTTGAAGGGGTGCCCGTGTCTGCACCCACTGTTTATCCCCAGCTCTCTGAAGAGATGCTGCTGAAGTTCCCAGGAGGAGGATGAGCCACAGAAGTGGAGGACAGTCCAACCACAAGGCCATGGCCTTTGGGGAGTGGTGCCCCAGGATGGTGCCACAGTGTCATGACGGTGGGAAAAGAAAGACCTCACTGAGCTCAGGCACAGTGACAGGGAGACGGCAGAGAGGACAGGGAGGTGTGCAGGGTAGCCTCTCGTGGGGCCACGAGGTCAGGAGGATTTGTGGAGAAGTGGCCATGGGTTGGGGAGCTGAGGACAGAAGGGGTCAGGGGAGTGAGCACAGCAGCTACACAGGTCGACCCCCGCGAGGACCCTAGGAGGGCAGCCATCAGACTGGCCCCATCCACAGCCCCTGGACTGGCTCACCTGCTGCCTTTCCTCTCCTGCTGCTCTGGCACTAGGATGGGGACTCAGACCTGAGCAGCCTGGAGCATCGACGATAGCTGTACGTGAACAGTTCATAACCACGCTGTGGGGGTCAGGGGCCACACAGCTGAGGGGTCACGGATGTGGCTCCGAGATCTCGGGTCAGGGAGATTGAGGAGGTCTTCGGAGAGCAAACTGTGCCCACTGTTTGTCATGGTGATATGGAGCAGTATTGTTACAGTCGATAATTCTGATTTATCAAAATTATTACTTAATGGTAATTAAGTAACTTGTGATTTTGAGAGACTGGGACATTCAGGGATGTGGTCGAAAAAATTTAATTTTAAAAAAGGCTCATTCTTGCCCGGACAGTGTGTTAGCATTGCTTCCTGGTCATATTCAGAAGAGTCATCCCATGTCCCAGCAGTCCCCAAGTGCTGGAACTTCATTTCAGGCACTGGATGTGCTCTTACAAATTCTGGTAGCTTTTTATAGCCACCCACACATTTACTAGTTTGGAGAATGTTCCCTGAGAGTTGACACCTCTGTAACATCTGATCCCTAAAAAAAACCCTACCATGCTCCTAGGGCAGGACAATAAGCCATAGAAATAAAACCAGAGAAGAATCTCAATCCTCTTTCCTCAATCTTGCTACAATTTCATTCATAACACCACAAAATTAAAAATTATTTTAGAAATGTTATGCAAAATTTCCCCTAAGAAATTTCCCTGGGACAACAAATTTGGTTTCCAGTCAGGGCCACCTGGAAGATCAGCGACTGCTTACTGTTGCCTTTTAAGGAGATACGGTTTGCACACGACATCTGAAAGTGCACACAAGGAGAGAGGTGACAGAGCTTAGCAGAGGTGAAGTCAGAGGGGACCTAAGGGACTGGCTCACCCTCCCTCTGGGGATGCTCCTGATGGCATTCCCTGGACACATGGACCCCTCCTGGGCAGGTGAGTGGGTTCCAAAAGGCTCACCTGTGACTCAGAGGCAGGACTTCTGAGCCCTCAAGTCCACCTCTGCCTAGTTCCAGGGCCCTTCTGCAGTGGGGTTCCCAGAGCAAACCAGCTGATAGGGAGCAGAAACCCCAGGGTCACAAGTGCCACACTGCACCAAGTGCTAAGCCTGGACCTCAAATCTCCTAATCTTCCCAGAGCCATTTTTGTCCACACCACGACCAGGATCTTGGCTCCTTCTGAAGTGGCTCAGAACCCACAGTGGTCTCAGTTTACTCTGAGATGTTGAGAAGTTGTTTTTGTTATCACTTATCAAAGTTTGCCCCCGCTGAGCATCCTGCCCTGTTTAAGGAAAGCAAAATTGTAAGGGTTTCACGAAATCAATCTTGAAGAATTCCAATGTCTCATCACTTGAAACTACAAGTGTTAGTATTTTGAAGGAAAAAACAAGGTTTAGAAGTCTTTTGAGAAAGGATTTGAGGCCTTGTAAAATGGGAAACAAACTGAATGTACTTGTGCTCTTTCCTGTGCTCTGATTGGACTGAACTATAAGTCTCTGGATTTTCTGACCTCTGCTTCTTCGATCTTACTGATCTGATGTACAAATTAGCCTCAACACGGTGAAAACCTGCTTTTCTGGGGTCAGACCACCCGACACTCTCTGCATGGAACTCTGAAGGTCTGGTCTGAGCAGCACAGAAAACCCAAGGGGCTTCATCTGGGTTAAGAGTTGGAAATTGGTTTTGCTTTGTTCAAAGCTGCAGTTGGAGGGTCAGGGCTGCTCTGCCCCCCTAAGCAGCCTGACTGCTGACGTGCAGTGGACACAGCACTCCAAGGCCTCTCTCGGTGTCTGGCACCCAGCTATGTCCCTAGAAATGGAGGTGGAACTTCATCTTTCTGGGTGTGCTGCCTTGGAGCCCAAGTTCCCCACTCTTGCCCTCCCTTGCCAAAGTGGGAACCATGGCTCCTGCCTGTGGCTCCTCTTCCCTGTCTGCCATCCTGCCCACAGGTCTCTGGCCCTCTGTTGCCAAACTCAGGGGAGGACCCCTGAGAAACCACCTTGTTGTAGAAACCACCCTGACTCTCTGATGCCAGGTCATGGTGGAGGCTGTGGATGCCCATGGGTCTGCAGCTTTAGCATCCATTCCACCTTCAGTTCCCTTGGGGACAGGCTCAGGGCCCGCCCTTCCCACGTCAACTGCTGGCACCAGAGCAGGCCTGAGTCAAACAGCTGCTTCTCTGCTCTCACTGGGAAGGGTGCCCCTGGCTGCCTTAGCCTGAGGCCGGTGGTCAGGTGGCTGATAAGAAAGTGCAATCTGCTGATCTGCTAGCCCTGAAAAGATGTCTCTCCCGGAGGTGACCTTTCCTCGCACAGCCTACTCTGGCCTCATGCAGCGAGAATTCCACTGAGCTGTGCAGTGAAGTGCCCGCCACACCAGCTGGGACACCACCTGCATCTCAGGAAGATTTCAGGACAGGGTGTGCGGCAGAGAGGGACCATCCAGCTGTAATAAAGGAGGCCAGGTGTGCAGCTGCTGGGCTCCAGGTATTGTGCAGCTCAGAAGTCTGAGTAGACCTTAAACCCCGAGTCCTGTGGGCACTTTGGAATGGACTGGGGGTAGACACCAGAAGGTGAGTTAGGCGGGTATATCCTTAATGGTCAGAGGCTATGAATATTTTCTTCTGGGTGTGGAGCTAGGACAAGATTAGATAGAACCTAGTAAGAAGGTGAATTTTAGGTCAGCCAGAAATATCAGTGAATGATTGTTAAGAGGCAAAATCTATGCCCATATACCTGGAGCACCTGGGAATCTTATAATCACCTGAGTCAATGACTTCACACCAGGTTGGCATCATATGGAATCATATGGAATGCCTGGGTGAAATGCAGAGCTTGGTTGGCAACCTCATGATCTGACATGCTGTCAAATAACAATGTTAAATAACAAGTTTCCACCTTGGGATCCTTTAGATGTATCTTTGGGCGTCTCAGGAGGGGACCTGGGAAGCTCAGTGTTGGCCCTTGAAAGGCTCAGCTCCCCCGACACCAGGCCTGGCCTGCAGCCGGTGCAGGAGCAGAGGACACCTTCCCTCCACCTACCATTTCCCATCTCTGTAGAATGTTACCTTGAAATAGCACACACAACACAGGCCTGAAAGGTTCCTCTGAAGACGTGGGTTGTGCTGAGAGATAAGCGTTCTCATGCCATCCATGCTCGGTCCTGCTCAGAGGTTCTAATCCATTCCCGGTGCAAGGAACACTAGCTACCTTAGTGCATTCTAGACGAGGAGTCGGGGGACACTGGGTCATCCTGGGATGACACTGGGTCATCTGGGATGACCCAGAGGTGGCTTGCTTGCTTATTTCAAATCTCCTGCCGATAACTCTCTTCAAGCCATAAAGATGCTCAGCTTTATGGAGTGAGAGCTCTGTCTCTTAAGTGGCCAGAGTGGCACCAGCAATGTGCACTGCTTAGACACAAGTGGCCACAAGGGATACAGAGTGACTGCGGAGGCTTCCAGAGCCGTAAACAGTGGGCCACAAACCTTCTACTTTACACTGTGGCCCGCAGACATTTAAGTCCACAGGGAACCAGAGCAGATCTGCAGGAAAGTGCTCACAGGAATACGGTGCACACACCTACACTTTCTATTTCAACTTACCCCTCGAACATCTGCCAGTCTAAGAAATTGACCAACAAGTGATGCCACATAACTTGAAAAACCCAGGATTGTTATTCAATGAACAGAAATCTTAAAGTTATGCTAGAGAAACTTGTAAGAAACAGACCTCTTTTGCCGGGAGTCTGACAAAGTCCTGTCCCAAATCGCTGGGAGATTCGATTGGTGGTCAGCTGGTCTTGAGCATTTATTTTACTTTCAGTGAGATAATAACTTTACAGTGTACGATCCAGTGGATTTTATACATTCCCAAAGTTGTGCAGCCATCACTACTGCCTAATTCCAGAACATTTTGTCAACTCATAAAGAACTCTGCACCCATTTAATTCTAAACACTAGAGTGAAATCATTTATGTGACCACAATGTTTACCAAGAAGCTGTGAGGATTTTATGTTGGATCTGTAGTAGCTAAATTGTTCTAGGAAAATTTCTATTGCAAATTGCCTTTTTAAAATGGACAGAAAGCGAACAGATGTTTATGGTGTAAATATTTAACATGTGAGAGAGAGGCCGATTGTTGCTTCTGACATCTAGAGCCACACGTGTGGCCAGCAAACATGGAGAGCATGGAGCTCGCTCCTGGAAAGGTCCTGGAGGTCACAGGACTCAGATGTCGGCAGGAGAGCTATCTTGTCAGACGCTGAGTGTGCAGGAAACGTCATTAATCTAGGAAATCACGCCATCCATTGACCAATAACAATTATGGATTATCTATTTGTGCAGCTCAGAGAGTGTATTTTCTTTGCCTTCCCTCCCTGAGCTACCAAGAGAATTAATTTAATTCAAGTTTTGTCTCATAATTTCCAGTCTGACCGCCCTCTGGGCATCAATCCCAGACGGGCTTTATCAACAGCAACAAAACTCTGACAGTTTGAAGCTTGCATCTAAATGCACAGCAAGGCAAGCTTTCAAAAGGAGTGAGACATTGACTTTCAAAATAGCCCTGTCTATCGCATGCAATCATGATAAGGGAACTTTCCGAGGAGGAGCTTGCTGGGTGGGTGACTGACAGCAGAGCTGTCTTTCCTGGGGAAAAGTGTGGCACCTGCGGGTTCCATCGGCTTGCTCTCCCCTGAGACAGAAGTGTAAGGAAAAGGCACAAGTTTGTCTCCTGGCACAGAGCTGGGGCTCAAGGGCAGGCTTTCACTCATGCTTCTTAAAGGACAGTGAGTGACTGGGGCTCACTGTGGGAAGGGTGGAAGCTCAACTGCTGCTGTTAGGACCGCTGGGCCACCTCATCCCCTTGAGCACCGATGGCTTACCCACCCTTTTGCTCTAGTCAAAGGGTGGGGTGGTACCATCTCCCAGGGCCCTCAGGAGCCATTCTGGACAGCGCTGTAACCTCCAGGTGCTCGGGTACCTCTGAAGGGTTAGTGTAAGTCTTCCTAATGTGGAAGTTTCCCCTCCGTGAGGACAGAGTCTGCATCACACCAGGATGCTTTGGGGAGCGATTGCCCTGCCGGGGAGGAGATGTGAACAGCAAGCCCAGTGGTTCAGTTCCTTTCTGTCTGCTGGCTGCCTGGTTCCTGGGGCATGTAAAAACTCCCAGAGAGGGAATGAAGGAAAAGTGGCCTGTGCTATAGACCCCTCTCTTCACTCCTGCACGGAGATTTCCTAAGAGACACCTCAAGGGTTTGTGTGTGTGTGTGGGGGGGGGGGGAATTGAACCCAGGGCCTTGTGCCCGTGTGGAAATCTCACAGGGTTTGGCAATGCTGCAGTATCCACAAGGAAGGAGCATGCCCGACTTGGCTGTTTCCACTTAATTCCTTAGCATGGGTTCCTTCCACAGTCAGTGCCCAGTACAGCAGGCATGCCCGCATGAGGACGAATGGGAGGTCGGATAAACTAGGCAGCAGGGTGGGTGCCAACAAAATCCATGAGCTCCTAGCTTCTTAGCACTGCGTGGCCTTTCAAAGAGCAGAGCTGCCAGGAGCACCTGCTTCCCTGTACTGATGCTGATCCACAGACAGGTGGGTCAACATGTTTCAAATTCATCCCTTCGCTGCTGCTCTTGCCATCTTACATGGACTCAGCTTGTGGCTGATGAGAGTGGTCATTGGAGCCACCCTTGGAAAGGGAGGAATTGTGCTGGGCAGTGAGGGGCCCACACTGGTCTCCTCTGCTGACCCCTGAGGCCACAGAATCTCCTTCTCCTGGGGGTCAGATGAACAAGACCACAGTTTGCCTGAGTGTGGCCTTTCAGCATTCGGGCTCTGGCAAGGGTAAGAAAGTGACCTTACGGCAGTCTGCCCAGCACAGGTCTCACTCTCAAGACAGGGGTTTGGCAAAATAAGGCAACGCTGTTAGAAAACCAAAGTCAGAAGTATTGAAAATGGAGTCTGTTGTATTCCCAAAATTAGACAATCCAGAGAAAGTACAGAGCAGATCTTTAAAAACCACTGCAAATCCAGGAACAGGAAAACGCATACCGCGAAGCTTGCCGTGGTGGTCCTTTGCACACCAGTCACCATCAGCTTTCACGGCAGTGTGTAATGTACGAATTAGGACATAAGCCTGGAATTAGGTAGGTGTCTCTGCTATTGGTTTGTTGGAGTTTGCTGGAGTCATCACTGAAGCAAGCGCCACACCCGCGAGGCACCAGCAGTGGTGCTCAGTTCTGAACCTCTCCTGCCGCAGTCTGGCTGGGCACAAATCACGAGCCACTGAAGCAGGAACAAACTTTATTTCTGAACTCCCACGAACGCCACGCACGCGGCCTTCTCCCGGGACACACCACACCAAACAGAAATCCCTCCTCCAGAAATCCCTCCTCCGGCACTTCCCCAACCAATGGGAACTCTCCGGGAATCCCCGAGAGAACTCCAAAGTAGCAGGCCGAGGGGGACAGCAGGGGTCTAATATATAATTGAATGCACAGCTTAACATAACCATTACATCTCAATGGCTTGCTGGTGTCACCTCTCAACCACTCCGTTCTGGCAAAAATGCCATGCTCATTCAGACTGGGCTGTGGCTCTCAGCATTCTCCCATGCACTGGCCCGCCAAGACTAGTTTCCTCTATTCAAAGGCCAGTGAAGACACATTTATCACAATGGCAGCCTCCAATGAAAACTACATTTAAGTAAAGAGAGGTGGTCTTTGTTTTCTTTGGGGAAATTGTCACCTAAGTGCCCAGAAAAATTTGGTGACTATTAAAGCTCAGGATCCCCAAACTTTGGAAATTTATAAAAATTGTGCCTGTTGCTTTCGCACTTTCTCCTCCCCTGAACGCCACACCATGTGGGCATGTGGGTTTCACCACCTCTGTAGCAACAGCTCCAGACAGACCAGGGTGGTGGTAGGGTTTGGCGTTTGGGAATAGTGTTGTGTAAACTCAAGCTGGGGATATAAGGAAGGTGGGGATCACTGGCCGCGGCCAGGAACAAAATCTCTTTGCAGTGGAGTGCAGCATTCTGGAGATTCTCCAATGTCAAAATTCCCAAAGTGGAGAGTTGAGGCCAGTTCATCCACCCTCACTGGGCTGTCTGGAGGCTGCTCCTGAGCCTCGGTCTGACAGCCTCTGCTCACCAGTACCTGGGAATGCCACTCAATTTGGGTAGCTTCCCGGAAAACTAAGCATTTGGGGAAAGCAATTGTGGGCCACTTCCCACTGTGTCCTCAGGACTTACCTGGAGCTTCTTGGGAAAGCCTGGGGCTCTCTCCACTTGTTCAGCATTTGGTGAAACAGTAGCTTCTAGAGTAAGATGGGGAGAGGGGGCACCAACTTCTGGGTGGGGTTGTCCCCTCTGGCGTGGGTGTCCTACTTCTGGTACAGGGAGGCCCATTCAAGACTGCAGGGTGCACAGAGTAGTCACCCTACGTAGCTCTTTATCACTTCAGAGGTCACTGCTACGAATTCATGGTCTCTTCTGACCTTGGCAGTGGCTATCTGAAAGCATCAGAATTCTTTTCCATAGAAATGCACATTTTAAATGGGTTGAGAATAAACACAGTAGAGCACTTGCAGGATTTTATGTTTCTATGATTAAAAAAAGAAGACAGACAATAAAACAAGAGAAATCCTGGGAAGATCATATCGACACAGTTGAGAGTTGAGACAATTTTCCTTCAAATGGCCAGTGGGAAGCTGAGGCCATTTGCTGTTTGTGTCTGATGAGAGCGGGGTGCTCTGCGTGCTTGGTTAAGGAAGGGTTCCTATAGCTAGCTCCTAAAATATGCATGAGACCCGAAGACACATTTGCAACCTGGAATCACCAATTGCAGTTAAGTCTCAGGTTAAAAAAAAGTTTTCATTACATGAAAATAAAATAAAATCTAAAGTATCGTAATATTATGCAGCTCATTTTCACTAGACACTGGAGAGTCCTTCCTCAGAAATCAGGTCCTTTGCCGTGCATGGGAACACAAACAGATGCTCTGTGGCACTTGGTCACTGGGTTGTGAGCACAAGGAAGCTGCTTAAGGACACTGTCCGCTGTGCTCCGGGACAATTGCAGCCGAGGCTGCCTCCGTGTCCTAGAACAGATGGAACATAAAGCCCTCGCTGAGCTCCGGTCCCCACTTCCTTTGATGAAGAGCTCCAAAGACAGCTCTAAGTGACCTTCCAAAGGTAACGTTCTGGGTTTCAAGTGCGTGTCATTTATGAACATGACACGAAAGCATGAGAGAGATGTTTAGTGTGTCTTCTGTGTGTCACCCCTTGGGGACCATATGAGATATGGTTTTCATCAGTAACATTTTTTTCTAAATAATGCATTTTGCACCCTGCTCACCATCATTTTTGAAACTGTTAACTTTCCCTTGAGTCTGGGAAACGAAGAGTGTACTGAGGAGGCTGCAGGAGGTGCGGGGCTGTCCCAACCTGGGAAGTGCTCCCTGTAGTCTCAATTAGCGACTGGGGTAGGCTGCAGACCCAAGAGCCGGGAGATGAGGGGCAGGCAGCCCCTCTTCAAGAGGCCCGCATTCCCACTGAACTAAGGTTTACACAGAGCAGGAGTCATGAGCCTCGGGGTCCGAATCTATCAAAATTGCATGAAAATCCCCTGACTCTGATTCTCACAAGCTCTGGGAACCTGGCGAGGTAGTGGGCATTTCTGACCTTCAGATTCTGTCTCTACCATTTAATATCAACCCTCAGTTCACAAACAGGTGCTCTGTGGCACTTGGTTGTTGGGCAGAGTGAATAAGAAAGCATTTCCAAAGCACAGTGGAGAGGGAACCTCATGTGTGCCTGTGTGGATGTCCACACACGCGTGCCCAGGGCAGGTAAGAGTATCACCAGGAAGGCAGACGTCTAGTGTCCTGGGTTTTCATTGCCTATTTCATAAAATGTTCCCCCATACATGGGCAATTTCTGCTGTGACAAGAGCTTTCCTTAGTGGGTTCAAGAAGAGCACCAGCTTCCCATCAGCCCACATGGTGGCCAGGCCGTGTGTGCACCTCCGTGAAGACGGTGACAAGGAATGTGCCAGCACGGACGGGCATGAGCGTGAACAGGGGTGGGTTTCCCTCCAGCTCCATGCCATGAGGACACACCTTCAGTCTTGTCTGTGAGCGTCGCCTGGGTGTCCCTTGCTCTGCTTGGCTCCAAGGTGTTCTTAGATGTGCCCTCTGCACCCATCCCTTTTCCTAAATGGAGCAGTATCATGCCCAACAATTGTAATTTTCCTAGTTGGAGATGGGTAAGTGATGTTTGCTGAGGTGTTAAAATCTGTGTCTGATCCTACAGGGCAGGTGGAGGAACATTGAGAGCTAGATTGAGCTTGGCCAGAAGAAAGGGTTGGTGACTGCTCCTACAGGGCAGGTGGAGGAACATTGAGAGCTAGATTGAGCTTGGCCAGAAGAAAGGGTTGGTGACTGCTCCTACAGGGCAGGTGGAGGAACATTGAGAGCTAGATTGAGCTTGGCCAGAAGAAAGGGTTGGTAGCACCAGAAAAAAAAAAAAAAAAAAAAAAAAAAAACAGTGGCTTTGGCCAAAGGTGTCCTCAATCCAAGGGCACCTTGGAGCCAGAATCTGAAGGAACAGAATCTGAAGGTCAGAAATGCCCACTAACTCGTCCACTACAAATATGGTATGGATAGCCACCCATACCACATTGGTATCAAGATCAATGTCTGCATATGTATCTATTATATCAATGTCCATATTGGTGTCTGCAGCTATAGATCCACCTACACCAGTACCTACACCAGCATACGTATCGTCTTCACCGTTATCTGCAGCCACAGCCACCTCTAAGTCTCTATGTTTCCACTTCTATTCTCTAAATGGCTGTATCAACACGGTGTTGGTAAAAGTCCCAGCCAAGGAAAGGGGCACTAATTTCTTTTCAACAACTGGCCTTCAAGACATCCCTTTCCTTCTTCCCATGGATTTATTAGAATCCTAAGGAGGCATGGGATTTCAGACACACCCAGATAATCTTAGTCCCAGCTAGCTAGGGGTCCTTGGGAAGTGTCGCTTCCCCTTCCCGCAGAGTTTTGACAAGACTTGGGATGTGCTGACTCTCCCCTCAGGGCCCTGAAAAGCCCAGCCTCAGCCTGGGAGCTGTCCCCAGACAGGAGGAGGTCGCGCCCCTCACTGCCCCATGCCCATCCTCTCAGGCTCACTGAGGAAGACCTGTCTGTCTTGGGTCTGGGGCTGCAGTTCTGAGTCTGTCTACCCAACAGCCTTCAAACCCAATCAGAGGACACCTACAGGCTGCCACTTAAGAGGAAAAGCAAAACTCAGGGAGACACAGTGACGGTTCAGTTTCTCTGGGGATTTTGCTTGGTGAAAAGCACCTGCCCCCGCCATTTCTGCAGGAACATGAGCATCGTTTCCTCCTCTCCTCCCCTCTGTGGGGGTCAGGGTGAACTCTTGCAGCCTTCTTTACATGACTTGGGAACACATGTGTGTCACGCTAGCTGTGCTTGGAACTGCTGTCTGGACACGGATGGGATTGGCGCTGGCATTAGCTGGTCTGCAAACCCAGGGCTCCTTCTCTCTTCTTCAGGCAGAAAGTCTCCTAAATGAGATAATTTTCATTTTCCAGTTCTCAGTGAGGCCAGGAGTCACTGAAAATCTCATCTATGCTTTCCCGTCCTTTCTTGAGCACACCTGCAGTGGAGCTGGGCACCTCCGCGAGAGTCTTTATCAGGACGGGGGCTTCTCTCCACTGCTGAGCCAACACCTCCCATCAATTTGGCTGAAGAGTTCACCCTCTGACCATGACCGTCATGGGATGAAAGAAGTCCAGCTCCGAGTCTGATTTCTGCAAGCAGGGCCTTGGGTTCTGTGTGTTATGTAGTTGACATCGATGGTAAACCCCGTCCACTCAGCGAGGCCCGTTCATCCGTGTGCTCCTTCCTTGCTGCAGAAAGCGCTTCTGCCTCCCATCTGCTTTGAAATGCTGCTCTGGTAAGTTCTTTCTTTCTTTTTTTCTTTTATTGAAAAAAGGAGCCACCACTTCTAGCTATATTTTTTAGATTAAAAAATCACCAGGATGACTTTGCATCAGGGGTGGCACTGGGCAAAGCCCAGTGAGAACTGCCAGTGCTGACCCGAGGCTGTGGGGAATTCGCCGCCCAGGTTCTGGATCCCCTCGGGGTACTGATTCAGAGGTCACGTGAGGGAGAAGCCAGGCAAGTCTGAGGGCCACCTGCCCTGCTCCCATCTGTAGGCACTTGCATGTATAGTGCACAATTCCCAACTTTTGCATGATGGGCAGAATGTGGGAATGAATGAGAATATTGATAATTAACAACCTTGATTTTTTTTTTTTTGCATTTCTAGTAATGCTAAATTCAACTTTGTTCACTTGGGTTCTTAAGGGTACATTAAAAATTCTTATCATCATTAGCTCTTCTGAGGCTGATTTCATTGTAGGGACATTATTCCTGAGGCTAGGGACACGGTCTCTTGCTCATCTAGCTGACTAGCGTAAAAGTAAAATTGAATCATATCAATGACATTTTATCTTTTCAACTCTTCATTCTCAACGAGTTAATAACAGTACGTTTTGGTCTTTCCCTCAAGTAGCATAAAATATATGAAATTGAAATTAACACATCTCCAGGAAGACTAGGTCACAAATAGTTTTTATTAAATCATTCCTGGTGTTCATTGTCTCCTAGGCAGACAGTTCACGTGGTGCTGGATTCTGCATCACACTAGGAGAGAGAAGTGATTTCTCTTCCAGTAACAAGTTGGAAAAAAACAAACAAAGGAAGGCAGTGTGAAGTAACAAGGAGGGCAACAATGAGGACGTTGTCCACACAGGAACAGGGCGCCCGGTTCCCAGGGATCCCGTTCTGGGTGTGGTGCTCTCTGCTCAGCTGTGCACACGGTCTGCTTGGTTGGGCCACACTGCGAAGGGTGAAGAAGAGAATCCATTGATTCCAGGAGCTGATGAAGCAAGTGTGGGGACCACCGAGCTCCCAGGTCTAGGCCCGTGATGACCCGTGACTGTGTCCTTCCCCAGTGGCCATGTGTGCTGGAGAGCTAGAGCCTAAATCCTGCTTCCTCCACCAAGATGCTCAGAAACTCTGACTGGAAAGACCATTCTCAAATGGGCTCCAGCCTGTTCCAGCCTGTTGCTGCTGTGCCTCAACTGTCCTCCATGTCCTCAAGTTAAAGGAAAGGCAGGGACCTCTATTGGCTATGAAACTTTGAGACCCACCTGCACTTCAGGGGCCTTGCAGATGGCTTGATTTCCACTGGGGTCTCCTTCTCTGGATCCTGGAGGGAGGGTGGAGAGGCCCTCGGTTCTTTCTGCCATCTCTTCCTTGTAAGGCCACTGTGCAGGTGACAGGAGGCTCTGCAGCTCACCTTGACCTGACTCCACCAGGAGGCCTTAGCTCTGCTTCTTCAGCCCCCGGGAACTGCACTGGGGATGCAATGAGGGATTCAGAATAGGCAAAGCTCCTTGGAATGCAAGGCTGATGCTTGCTTAAGGCAGAGCCACATGGCCACTGCCACTCACAAAAAAGGAAGGCACCCTCAGGAGGGTCCAGGAGGGAGGACTCACTCGGCATCTCAGTCTGGCTCTGGTTGACAGCGCTGTGATACAGCACAGAGTCGGGGCTCTGCCCAGCTTGCACCTGATAGAGCAGAGGTGGGACTGCCAAGGTCAACCTGAAGACTGTGGAACAACTTGAGGATGAGAAACAGCTGAGGTTAAGGAATCCAAAAAGCACCAAGGGACTGTAAAGGTTTACCACCACCCAGAACTGAGGTTCAGCACAGAGGATGGAGTGCTGAGATTACCCTGAGATTAAAGATGCTAATTTTGCTATTTCAACTCATGGAAGAAAGAATAATTTTTCATAAAGATATTTTATTAGTCATTGTTAAGTTCTTGCAGATTCCCCTGGCATGGCGTGGGAGAAAAATTCTGATGTATTTTTGATGAGGAAATTTGGTCTGAGCACATCGACGAGATGAATGGCACAATTGAAGAGATGGAGCCCAGAAACACCCACACCCAGAGCATCCCAGTGATTGAGAAGACAAGTTCCTGGGCGTCCTGGCCCCAGGAGGGAGGCAGGGTCTTCTGCCCCAGGAGCCCCGGCTGGGCTGGCCCCAGCCACAGTTGGCATCTCAGTGCTGCGTCCAACTCGGTTGAAACTCCCATGCAGGAATTAGGTCAGCGTCACTGAGATTGTGAGGTTGGGTCTGCACCATTCTTTCCACCTTCTCTGCAGCTCCTCTTAGTACCGCCCTCTTCAGCTGGGCCCTGGCCCTGCACATTCTCTGGGAACTAGGTCTAAGGCAGCACCCGCCTAAGGCCGTGTAGCCCGCGTATCCAGGGTGAGCACCCCAGCTTCTCTTCCTTGGCTTCCTGTCCTCCAGGGCTGGGGTCCTCCTCTGCCTTGGACTCCCCAAGCAGGCGCTGTCCACCCAGCTCTCCCCAAGGCCTGCTGGGCACCCCTGCCCCAGTGTGTCCTGTGTCTCCAGCCTCCTCTTCCTGGACACCCCTCCCAGCGCCGCACTCTGTGCTGGTGGCTCTCTGCCCTCTTGCTTCTTCATCCAGGAGGGCTGCCCTGACCCCAGGTCTGAACCTCGCCCCCTCGTGCCCTCCGCCTGCCGCGCTGCTCTGTGTTGGTGGAACGCGTGTTCACAGAACAAGTGCACGGGCCTCATCACACGTGTCCATTTGCTGCTCGCATCCCACCCCCACTCTCCCACTGTCACGACGGCTCCCAGCATGGAGTGGCTGCTTCTGGTGACTGGTATGGAGAAGCACTTAACAGTGCTCCTCCTCTCTCCTACTTCAGTTAATGAAAAGCTGTTCACCTTGGAAAATAATAGCTTTAGCAAAATAAGAAAAAAATCCTTTCCTGTGTAGAAACCATGTCAGGATTTGTAGTATTGCTTTGGGGGTCTTCAGGGGTCTTCATCCCCATTTGGATTATATTAACTCACATGCCTGTGCCATGGTTGGGGGAAATACAGACAAATATCTTACTATCACTTTTCACATGGGAAATTCCTCATAAAAGTGATGATTTCCATTTCTATTTAAAACTTGTGTAGCATTAACTAAGTAAAGATAAATGAAGCCACATCTCTAAGGAGAAAGATAATCATGACAGCGTAGAAGCCAATGTCTAGCACAAAGAAGGTGCCTAATGAGAGCTGCGGGGTTTGCATAAGTGACCCCAAAGCCCCTGCATTGAGGGCTTGGTCCCAGTCAGTGCTGCTCTTGGGAGGTCCTGCAACCTTAAGAGGGTTAGGTCACTGGGCGGGTGTCCTTAGTGGGGTACTGGGACTCCGGCCTCTTCTCCTCCATGAGGTGAGCCTTGTCATAGGCTCCAAAGCCACAGGGTCAGTTGACCATGGGCTGAGACCTCTGAAAATGTGAGCCAAAGGACCTCTCCTTTTTAAAAGTTGATTATCTCAGAAATTTTGTCCTAGTGGCGGGAAGCTGACTCCTTAGTGTCAGCTTTGTGTCTTCTCAAGACTTTGCAAAGTCTTCTCATAATTTGGTGAATGATCGTAGCTTAATATTTAGGAGGAATTGACTCTTATTGACTTTTCCAGAAAGCAATAAATTCCATATCGGATTTCTTCCCCATGCCTCTTGGCTGTAGAGGGAAACTAATTCCCTCATTATCATGGATTAACAGATTGGCAAGTCTCCAATGCCCCGACTCGAGCCACCTGTGCCCTCCAGGCAAGACCTCTTGTTTTATGTCACTTCTGGGTCTGTTGTCCGTTTTGCACATTCACTTGGGCTTGGGTCTTGAGGCACTTCAAACATCACCTGCACAGAACTGAAATTTAGTTCTTCTCTAAAGAAACTGCCCTGCCCCAGCTTCCCCATCCTCCCTCTCTCCCTGGCAGCTCATCTTCCTCACTGACCTTGCCCCTTCCAGGGTGTTTTCTCGTGGGCAGAGATGAACTCCTAGAAGTGACAAGAATTAAGATCACAAGTTATGGCTGTACTCGTAGTGCCCCTGGGTTGGTTCTCAGTGAAGTCTGAAGGGCGTGAAGGACTTTGCACACCTGTTCGGACCCAGAGGGAGTCGCCGACTCCTCTGCTCCATGCCTGTCCAGGTCCGTCTCAGTTCCCACTGCTCCTAGGGTCAGGCCGAGCTGCCTTCCTCCAGTCTTGGCAGTGTTAGGCTCCTCTCTGCTTTGGGAATGCCTAGTGCTGTTCCTTCTGCTGGGATCTCCTTCCAAGTCTCCAGGGCTCAGCATCAATGTCACTCCATGTCCCCTGCAGAGGTAGCTGGACCCACTCCCTGATCCTCCCTAGGCATGGCGGGTCTTTTTAAAGATTTTTCATAAAGCTCCGTCGTACCCTCATGATGCTGTCATTGCTGGGGTTGGGGGCAGGGGACTCACGTGGAACCTCTGGCTCCCCAGCCTGAGTCTGTGAGTTTCCACTGCCGGACACCCACCCATGGCCTGATAACAGAGGCCCTCTGTGGGTGGGTGGATGGTGAGTGGACGCCTGGATGGGTGGGTGCATTGGAACCTGAGGGCATGTAGACCAAACAGGGAAAATAAATATTTTAGATCATCCAAGGAAACCAAACCTAGTCAAATGGAAAATTAGACAATGATAATTCCCCTTTGCCCAAAGTCTTCAACTCTTTAATGTTTTGTGGGAATCGAAAAAATTGCTTTTGAAAGAGTTTCAGAATTCTTTCTGAGCAGTAAAAGAAAACCCACAAGCAGGATTATTAAAAACACAACAAAATAAAGAAAAACAAGCTTGTCCTTAATAAACACATCTCCACAGGTGCTGAGGGGGCAAAGAGCAGGCATGTGGGGCTGCTCCCTGGCATCCCCGGGAGCCCCGAGCTTCCGCACCCCGCTCGGCCGCGCCTGTCCGTGGGAGCCAGAGATGCCGGGCGCCCTCATCCCTTGCAGGAGCTGCGGCTGCCGCATTATCGCGCCCGGCCACAGTTCAGATCCTTATCGCCTGCTTAAGCTTGCCACGTTTTCATCTCTTACTTAGACATGTTTTTCCCCTTGGATGATAGTAAAGGGTGTCTTCAGGCTCCCTTACCTCTCATACTGAATCGTGAATTTGTCGTGGTGGATTAGATTAATCAAAATGGCCTTAGAAGAGAACTCTCCAGGTGTGCGTCTCCAACTCCAATAATTTCTGTCAGTTTTTTTAACACAGACAGCACTTTCTGTGTTCGTCCTCACACGCTGTTTTCATATATCTCATGCAGCCATGTCGGCGTTTATCCCGGCCTGTGGTGGCTTGAATTTCAGCCACTGTTTAAATTGATACCTAAGCAGAAAGGCAGGATTAGAAAAATGCTATCCTCGGTGGGACCAGGCCTGACCCAAGCCACTTGTTTTTGGCAAAGCCCAACACTGGAGCAGGCTGCTCTGTCCCACCTTCCAGACCATAGGGCAGGGGAATTTTAAGGCTTATCTGAATAATAGGTGTTATTACAAACCTAAAATACTCTCATCAGAATGTTTACCAACAATCGTCCAAACGACACTGATAGCATGGGGCAGTCCTGTCGTGACTTTGATCTTCACATGTTTGTAGCGAAAAAAGAAAAGAAAGAAGAAAAGGAATTAACTGGTAGGAGAATACGCAGAAAAAAAACTTTAAAGACTTTTTCTGTTAACCTAAAAAGAGAGTTCTTATCTTCTCTGTCGAAACTCATAGAATTATATTTATATACTTATATTTTTATTTTAGCACTTGAAAGTATGCTTTTTAAGATTAAAAATAATCTTTTTCTTCTGAATGCAAAAGTGGCAGGTATTTATTATGTAAAGAGTGGAAGTACCTATAAAAGTGCAGAATTATCCAGGGTACTTTCCTATGTATTTATTCCCACAATGGGATCATAGAGTCATAAACTTTATGGTTTTCACTTAAAATTGTCACTTCCCTATCCTTAAATCCTTTACAATGACCCTCAGGTGTGTGTTTTCATAATAAATTACAAGCTCCCCCATGTTTTTAGTATAAACAACACAAGAGGAGCAGTCTCACACTTGGGGCTCTAACCACAGGCTTCACGACACTTTAGCAACCTTGCTGCAGCGCAGTCACCAACACACTGGTATTCATGGTGTAAGGAACGAGCTGACAGGTTCCACTGTCCTCCACGAAGGTTGCCCTAACCTGCACATGTAGCCTCACCCCATGAGCTTTCCACGGTCCTTCAACCTCATAACCAACAGGTATTATTAGCTCCGTGGTCTCCGAGAGTTTCCTAAGATAAAAATGGAAATAAGTTGTCTTTTTAAATGCTGATATTGTCTTTTAAGATAATTGGCCATTTCAATTCCATGATTTATTATATACTTATGTCATTTACTGTGTTTTTATTTTGTGCATGTTGACCAAAACTCAGAATCAAATTCCCCCTTCTCTCTCTCTCTGTCTCTCTCTTTCTCTCTCTCCCTCTTTCTCACCCCCCACGTCAGTTCTCATATCACAGTTATTTATCTTCTTCTCTTTTGCGTCCCTGATGTAGCCCTAATGTACAGAAGTCGGCCGACCTTTGACTACAGCCAACAGAAGAGTTGGTATTACCCTGTGATGATAAATACAAAATAAGATTTGAAAACTCTGTAAGATAGGAGCCAGGGGTCATTAGAAGGTGACCCTTGCAGGTGGTGGCTTTGAGAGATAGTGCACGGGTGAAGCTCACATGGGGTCCAGTTTCTCCCTGAGATAGCTGCCAAAGGCAGTGCGGGGAGACAGAGCTGTTCAGGCGGGTGTGGTGAGCTCAGTGACACAAGTGCCAAGGTGACTGCGATACGGGGCAGCCATAAAAGGGGATACAGTGCATAGGACCTGCAAAGTCCTAGGCGGGTGCTCCTGTGGTCTTTGCCAGTACAAAGCTGCATGTGCCTTTTCTCCCTATCGTGCAGTGTCTGGAACATTGCAGTTTCGACATGGCCCAGCGTAATAGCTTCCCCTGGTCTTGGAAAGGGGCTCTTCTGTATCCAGGCTCAGCTGCAGGGGCCTGTGGAGCAGCCTCCTCCGGGGCCTTCTTCATTCATGCATGGAGGGCCTCACAGGCATCCTTGCCTGCACAAGGAGCCGTCCTGATTGACACATTCCCCACCTTGTTTGACCTCTCTCCTCCTGGGCTCACTCAGCCCTTCTCCCAGACACTTGAGTCACATGCTGTGCTTGGCCCCTTTCTTCCTGGGGGCAGTCTCCTCTGAGTCAGGGCCTCACACCACTTCCTCAGGACGCACCCTCGGTCACATGCGGTGTCTGTTGCTTTTACGGTGCTCTGACAGTTGTCTTAACTGCTCCCTGCAAGGCAGCCAGGAGTCACCCCAGGGTGATACACAGGATTGTCCTCCACCCCTCCTCAGTGGGCCCCTGCAACAGGCCTCTCCAGAGGCCACGTGGAATTTCCATGCACGCATCCAGCTCCCGTCCTGGAGTCAGCCTAGGCGTTGTGGGGAGCTCGCCTGCCGTCCGCGGTCAGTCTGTGGAGGAGGGAGGGTGGTGTCTCTGAATGCACCCTCCTGGAGATGGCCACATAGTCACTGTGAGAGTCAATGACGTGGCCTCCTGGAACCTGGATGTGAGGTTGGAGGCACAGCTAGCTGCAGCTGCTCACTGCAGGGACACACGTGGCCCACCACCTCCAGCCACGACTTCCTGCCACAGACTGTGACTGCGGACCCTGCTTCCAGGCTGAGGAAGAGTCTGGGGCCTGGAGCCTGCTCCTCAGCACCATGAGTCTCAAGTCCCTGTGTGTTTGGGTAGATCCCCTGCTTGCCAACAGAAGTCCCAAGGGACGGATCTCAAGTGCCCCGGGGCAGTCAAGGCTGTGAACCGTCCCTGAGACAGGCAGTTTATCTGAGGAAAATTGTACCCTATACACACTTTCTAGTAATTTCTATAAAATAAAATGTACATGGGTTTTCTGTATCCGTCACATTAGAAGTAAGACTTCAAATTGGGGTAGTTTGAACTAATTTGGTGTTGACTAATCTATGTGGTATGGAGAACACATAATTTAGGAAGTAGATAGTCTCCAAATCCACACTTCTACCACAGTTATGTTAAACACACCATATATAAATTATGGTGTACATTAGTTCCCCCTTTTTGAAACTAGACCTATGATTAGTTAAGTCAATCTGATCCTTATACCTTTTCCATAAATGCTCAAAAATTTCAGAAAATCTGTCATTGCAATTGGACCTGTGAAACAAGAAGAAAACAAAACAGAACAACAAACTACTTCCAACTCATTTACCTGGAAATCACCTTAAATGGCTAAGAAATTTAATCTCCCTTTAAAATGTTTGTTGTCCTTGCTCTGTTTTTTCTAAACCAAGCACTGCAGCTCTCGTAGACAGAGTGGCCGTGAGGTGCAAGTGGCCACACTGGAGCGTCCAGCTGCCCTCCATCCCAGGAACAGTCTCCCCATCCCTTCTCTGCTCCAGCTGCAAGTCACTGAGACCTTCTGTTAACTTTGACTTTTTGGGAAGAGTGGCCCTCACTCCTCCTCCAGTAACCTCCCTTGGATACAAGGACATCTTCAAGATAACAAGATTGCCAAGAGCCTACGGCACGCTCACTCTAGACAGGGCTGTGAGTGCACCCTCTCTGTGAAGGGTCCTGTGGTGGGAGGCCCACCCTGATTGTTCCGTGAAAGAAAGGAAAGAGGGCCGTAGGTTGGGTCACTAGAAGATCACCCAGGGACCAGTCTCACCAAGAGAACACAGCCAGAAATTAGTGCTGCTTCATTTTATGCTCTCATTAAGCTACATGTCATCTACAAGTGATTTTCTTGTTCTAAACTTCATGTTTTAGCAATCTATAGTGAATTGTTTTCCTTAGAAATGTGGACATGGCTACTTCTATTAAATATGAAACACAATTTTAGCCCATTTAGAAAAAATTATGTTTGGACAGCAGCAGTATTTCAATCTATTAGTGTATTTTTCATTCTCTGAAAGAGCGATTGAATAAAGTGCATAGGAATTTTAAGTCCTGATTAAGTTTTACAAAATATAGGCCTTTTTGGAAATAGTTAAAACAAGCTGGACCTAACTCAATGTGTACAACTCCATTGTTCATATGGGTTTCTTGAAGAATTTGCTGAATTATTTCTTTATGCTCTTGGATGAAACATCAAGAATAATTCTCAAAGAAATCAAAATAAAATTGTACAACTTTTGGGGTAGTTTATGAGTACCCAAAATGTACATTCTTTGGATAGCCTATGTTATGAACTAGCTAGCTAATGTGTAGCAGAATCATGAGAAAAACTGTCCCACCTATGTTTGCGATAGTTATTGAAATACTGGCAGATAACCCTGCTGCTTGGCACATTCCTGCCCAGCTAAATATCAGTAGTAATTTGGTCAAGAAATGCTTTAATAGAGGTACAAAATAAAAAAAAAATAGAAGAGAGAGAGATGCTTTTAAGTGTAAGGTGTCATGGGATTCTCAGGCAGAGAGACAGGAGCCAGGGCATTCCACAGGAAGCAGCCTTTGTTAGTGCCAGTACTGGCCCAGCAGAAACGCATCCAAAGGCTGAGCCCGGAGTGCAACAGTGTGTTGCTCTACATACCCATTGTCCCCCAACCCCCTTACGTGTTAGCTCCTCCATTGTCAACCCTGTCTGGTGACGGACATTTTGACCAGGTGATCTATACCATAGCATTACAACCAAGTTGCCACAGTTAGGGAAGAGTCACAGCAGAGTTGTGCACAAGCCCTGAGTGTGCCCCGTGTCCTCCTTTGTTCTGGGAGCACACGTGCACATAGTACTGGGTGTGCCGTGTCGCTTTCTCTTTGTTCCGGAGGAGTGCTTACCACAATGCTACTATCTTTTACTGAGGATTGGTAGTAACTGGTATATTAAATTCACATGAAAAGAGAAAAAAGACATCGCAATGGTCGAAACATTGGGGCTTTCCTGAGAAGTGACTGAACTAACCCTGTGGAATGGACACTTCTGTGCTGAGAAGAAGCCCTGCCTTTGGGACAGAGCTCTGCCGCATGCCTGCTCAACTGGTCCCCGCCGCCCTGGTCCACTCTGGAGGCACAGCTTCTCTAGGTTTGTTTTGGTCAAATGTTGCTTCAGTGAAGTTTTAATCTGGATCATGTAATAACTGAGTGAAGAGATATTTGAAATATGAGATGACTAATATGACTAATATATTAAGAAATATGACTAATATACTAAGAAATATGACTAATATACTAAGAAATATGACTAATTTTTAAAAAATAACAACAAATGAAAAATATCCCTAGTAAAAGCACAAACCAAAAATTCATGTTCTACTTTATTACACTATTTTCTCTTAATAAAGTAATTTTGAAAGTCCAATTTATAATCCTAAAATGTTACAGAGATATATAGAGTATGGGATTGTAATGTGTGCACATGTGTTATGCACATGCATGCATGTGTGTGTGTGTGTGTGTGTGTTCACCTCTGTCTAGAGTGTCAATAAAAATGGAAGGAAGGAAAAAAGGAAGAAAAACAAAATCTACATCTAATTTGCAAAAGTTGCCTTGCCTGTCAGTGTCTTGCCCTCCTGAGTCATAACAGTGACACTTTAACTTTATAATATGTGGCATACATCAAGATACTGAGGTCATGTGCATTAGTTATTTTCACTAGCAACGTCTTCACATACATCCTGTAAATCGAGCAGCTGATTTGGGAAAACCATGATCCTTTGCAGAGGCTTCCTGGGGTGTGACAAGAGCATGAGACCAGCACTTCTAGGAAGGGTTACTGGTGCTTGTCCTTGGTCAAGGAGAGTAGGTATGTAATAGAATGTGTAATAATGATGCAGTGGCACCCCACCTGCCTCTGAGCAGAATTACCAGGCCTTCAACCCTCAGACTAGGATCCCCACTATCTTATGGGTGGGATTCTATTTTTCCTAAATGAGAATTTAAGGGTTTCTATTTTTAAAAAAATGAATTTGCCTTAAAATAGGAATAATAGCAAAGAATGTCATTAGTACCAGGTTTTCTACCCAAGTAAAATGAAAATAAATCCCTGAGGGGGAATAAAATAGAAGCTGCACAGAGAGGTGGTGTTTAGCTCACTCCCAATCCTGCAATCACGAGGATGCAGGGTGACAGGGACCTGGTTCACACGCAGTCTTTTTTCCAAGGATCGGGCTGCTAACTTGGACAGCCACATCACACTCTTGTGCAAGAAGAACCTGGCTCTTGCCAGGGCCACCTCCACCCACGGCCATGAGGCATACTGGGGAGGGCAAGTGCTGCCCTTGGCTGCCCGAGGCAGCAGAACTTGGGGTGTTGAGGGACAGACACAGCTGTGGCGTGGTTCCCTGACAAGCCTTCCTATTTTCCCATTAGCTGTGGTGAGGGTGGACAGCTGAGCAAAAGGCAGTCCCCTTTAGCTGTCGGGACATCCAGCTTGAGGGAAAGACAGGCTGAACTTGGATGGAGCATCTGTCTGTGAGCGCCTTGCACAGGTGGAGGAGTAAGACCTTAAGTACAGTACCTAGGACCAGCACTCTGGTGACCCTTGTCTCTCAGGCTTCACAGCATTCAGGGATTGGAGACCTAAGGTCCCCGTCAAGCTGGTGCCTTTGGAAGGCAGACGTCACCCTGACAGCCTGCAGCCTGTCCCTCAAGGTCATCAGACAAGACAGCCATGGACCTGACTGAAGCACTGCTATACTGAATTTTATTAGGGGGCCCTACATCTCCTGTAAGAGAGCTGGGAAATATTGCCTTGTCTGTTACTTACTCTCACCATAACACCCCAAGGGATACATGAATTTGGGGTCAAAACCAAGCATCGTGCCACTATCATTGTTCCTGACACAGTTAAATGGATTCCAATCGACTTTTAACCTTTGTTTTATCTCACTCTGTACACATTTTATACAGAGGACTTCCATTCTTTTTGGAGGGAAATTGTTCATGATATAATTAAATAAAATCCTGGAACTTAACTTCTTAAAAATGGAATTAACAATGAAGTTTTTTTAATGTTCATTTTAATATAAAATATGGCAAACACTTAGCAATAGTTACATTTTTTACTGTTTTCTACCTGTAATATGAAATTATCATAATATGAAATTGTATATAGAGATTAAAAAGAAAGCTTTAATTTAGTAAGATAAAATAAACTATTATTATTAATGTATTTGTTTATAATAATTTATTCAAATATATTTATTTATAATTTATTATTAAGATATCAATATATTTATTAACACATAAACATTCAACTAAAATAATATGTATATATACCATGATTTAAAATCTGTTTTGAAAATATATTTTATGTGGAAAAAGAAGAAAATAAGAAAAAGAGAATATATTTTATGTGGAAAAATATGAACCTCAAGATGTTCATATTTTTAGCAGAGAAGATATGAGTAAAATTAATATTTATATTAAAATATTCTATATTTCTAAATTTTCAACAATGGACACTTATAATCAAATAATTTAATGTTTGAGAACAGATCCAAGGCATGAATTTGATTTCCACTTATCCACTGTATGAAATTGCATGCAAGACTTCTGGGGCCCCTTGCTTGCTCCTGTAGCATGTTTATAAACTTGATATTTTGTTTCTAGGAAGAGTATAAAGTAAAAGAAATAAATATTTTTGTTGGGAAAGCCAATGTTATGGATAGTTGTGGCTCCTGACTCTCATGTTTTGTATAACACCAGCGTACCTTTCATTAAGACCAGTTACTCAGATGTGAAGAGCGTTGGACAGATTAGAAGGCGCGGAGACAAACACACATACCCACAGCCTTCTGACCCCAGGCAAGAGTATCAAAATACATATGAGAAAAGAGAGCCTTCTTAACAAGTGCTGCTGGCAAAACTGGAAAGCCATATAGAAGAATGGAACTTGACTCTTGTCAGGAATACAAATAACAATAAACGTTGGCAAGGATGTGGGGGAAAAGGTGCACTCATACATTGTTGTTGGGACTGCGAATTACTGAGACCACTCTGGAAAGCAATATAGAGATTCCTCAAATAACTGGGAATGGAGCCACAATATTGATCCATTTATCTGACTCTTCAGTACTTATCCAAAAGATTTAAAATCAGCATACTGCAGTGACAGAACCACAAGAATGTTTATATCTGCATTATCTCACAATAGCCAAGCTGTGAAGTCAACCTAGGTGCCTTCAAAAGATGAATGGATAAAGAAAATGTGATATGTATTCACAATAGAGTATTATTTAGCCATAAAGAAGAATGACTTTATGGCATTTGTTGGTGAATAGATGAAACTGAGGACTATCATGCTGAGTGAAATAAGCCAGACCCAGAAAGTCAATGGTTTGAGGAGGAGGAGGAGGAGCAGGAGAAAAATAAGGGGGAAAAAGTAGCAGAAAAGATTCCATTAAACTAGAAGAAAGATCAGTGGAGTAGACAGAGGGGACTGAAGGGGTGGGAGGAGGGATGGGGTAGGAAGTCAGTGGAGCGAACCTGACCTAACTTTCCTATGCACATAAATGAATATGCCACAGCGAATCTCACCATCTTGTGCATCCCCAAGACATTAATCTTTTTGTAAAAAAAAAAAAGCTATAAGTAAATAGCAGAAAGATCAGTAGAGGGAGGGAAAAGGGGGAGGGGGAGAAGAAGGAGAGGGGAAGGACTGAGGACTGAATCAGAGCAAATCATAATCCATGCTTTCATAATTATATCAAAATGGATGCTAATGCTATGTGTAACTAAAAAGAACCAGTAAAAAGAAATAAAATAACAACTGGGGAGAGAGAGAGAGAGAGGAGAGAGAGAGAGAGAGAGAGAGAGAGAGAGAGAGAGAGAGAGAGAGAGAAGGCCAGCCATTATGCTTACAGAAGCTTCTGGAACTTGCTGGGACAAGAAGTCCTTTTCTGAAATGAAGTCAATGACCTTGAGAAACAGAAATATGTCACCACATCAAAAAAGGATTGCAATAGCTGCACTGTTGGCCTCAGGTGCAGAAAAATCAGGAGCTTCCCATGTGCAGCTGCCTGCAGAGATGAGGCGTGTGACTACACCCACGGGTGCTGGCGAGGAGACAGGAAGTAGGGCATGACGTTCTGCACACCTCTGGTGAGTTTTCTCTTGGGTGGGTGTGCCACTAGGGTCTCAGGAGGAAGCACAGTGCGCTGTGGCTTGGTGAGTGGAGGTTTATAGAGATGTGGGTAGTGCACCGGGGACAGTGGGTGAGGATCCCAGAGAGAGCCTTGGCTCTCCTCTGCTTTAGGTAGAAAAGGGAGGTAGAACTCTCAGGACCTTGGCACAGCATGTGGTGACCACCTGATGGACGTCTTCAATTAAGAAATGAAGCCAGTTCTCAGGACAGGTTTCTGAGGGAAAAAGCCACTCGGGGTTACTATCTTCCTAGTGTCGTGCCTGACCTCCATATTGTCCTGAGCAGACTGGAGGCCAGTCCAGACAGGGCCGAGCAGAGCTGAAGGGCAAGTGGAAGGTTTCTAGAGGAGCAGGGACGGGCTGGGACAAACCACATGGGGCCACGACTGTCTCAAAGGCCAACACAGGGAGTTTTCTCTCCTCCTGATGATCTAGACCAGTGAAGGTCAGTGGGGGGAGGTGGATGGAGGCTACTCTGTGTTTGTGGGCCTGTCACCACTCGCAACCCTATGTGGGGTTTGATCCTTTGCATTTAGCCTGAAGACAGTGGAGAGCATTTATTTTCAGAGGAAATGAACATATTAATAGATTCTGTGGACATCTATGAGCTTGGGAGAAGTCCCTATCATGACTACCATGTTCCTTGGTGTGGACTCATGGCCATGTCTACAAGGAAGGCTGCAGAGTGGACATAAAGTGTGACCAGAGAGCAGACAGCATGCCGGCTGTGCATCCAGAGAGCTGCCATTCATAATCACAGTGGGGCAGGCGATATCAGCTCATAAACATTGCAAAACAGAAGAGCAACAGAGACTGTGAGAAGAATGTGCAGAATCACATAGAAGCAGCAGCTCTGCCTGTGTGGTGGGTTAGTCAAGTCCTGGGATAAGAACAATGACTCACATGAAACTAAGAACTTCGTCAGGGAGAACCACAAAGACGTGGCTGAGGCGGGCATTCCTGCTCTTACTGCCCGCTGCCATTCACACAGACTTTAGAATCGCTGTGTGCTGCTCCTGTGCCGACAGATGGAGTCAGGACCAGGGGATGTGTGTAGCCACCTGTTCCACACACAGAGGGAGTTAAATAAGTCAAAGTAAAAATGTTTGCATTCCCTGTTTTTTGTGCTGTTCTTGAACATACGGAGTGAGCCTGCCAGATGGACACCCCACTTTTTAAGGTCACAATTATTGACAAAGACAAATAAAAATCTAACTGTACAACAATCAACAAGTAAAATTTGAAGTTAAAAATACAATCCCTTTACATAAATACCCCCAAAGTGAAATGCATTGACATGAATCTAGCTAAAATTTTAAAAAGAGATATGAAGAAGACTATAAACTCTAAGAAACCAGTAAGGAACTAAATAAATGGAGAGATGGCATATGTTCATGGCCAGAAAGTCACATCATTTAAGATGTCTGTCTTTCCCAGATTGATGTGGAGACTGAACACAGTCCTAACCAAAATTCCAGAAGTTATATTGTGAATCTCTATTAACTGACACTGGAGTGTATACTGAGAATCAGGACTGACCAGCACAGCACTCACAGGGAGAGCAAGGCTGGAGGACTGACCCTCATGAGTTCAAGATGCCCTGCAAAGCTGCCGGGCCTGGGGGTGCATGCTGGGGCCCCAGAGAGCGTGAGGCTGGGGCAGAAGGGCTGCGAGTTCCAGGCCAGCCTGGGAAACTTGGGGAGACCTTGTCTCGAGGTAAAATAAAAGGGCGGCTCGGGATGTGGCTCAGTGGTAGAGCTCCCTGGGTTCAATCCCCAGGGCCTGCTCTCTCACACACACAGATGCATAAGCAAGATGGTAAGAAACTGGTGAACCAAGAGGCACTAGATCAAGGGAACAGAACAGGGAGGCAGAAGCAAGCCCACGTAGTTGTGGTCAGCTGACCTTTGACGAAGGAGCCATCCAGGGTGACGAGGGAAGGACGGTGTTGTCAAGGAAGGGAGCTGAGACAGCTGCACTCCACGTGTGAACCGTGAATCCAGAGGCAGACCTGGATCCCATGCACCTTCTGCAGAGATATGCTCAATGTGGATCTCAGACCTAAATGTGGAACTTAAAGTTGTAAAACTACTTGGCGATGACGTTTGGCGATGGCGTTTTAGAGACGACATCAAAGGCGTGATGCATGAAATAAAGAACTAATAAATGGGACTTCATAAAAAAAGAGTTCTGCTCTATGATCAGCATGGCCAAGAGGATAAAAAGGAGAGGCACGGGCTCAGGTAAATACGTCAAAAGACATTTTTGGCATCTTTTAAAATGTGAAAAATAGTGCTTAAAACTCACCAATAAGAAAACAAACACCGGATTTAAAAATGAACTGAAGACCAGTATCAGGGAAGATGGACAGGAAGCCCACGTGCATCTGAGGTGGGTCCCTACGTGGCATGACAGCCAGGGAATGCTCATAAGCCAAGGGGTGCCACCATACACCCCCAGAGGGCCAAGTCCAGCACACACAGCATGCACGTTGGCCAGGCTGCAGCAGGGAGCAAGGACCTGGTCACGGCTGGCGTGAACACCAAGTAGTACCACCACATTGAAAGGCAGCAAGGGCACTCCCTGCAATATCAAACATACTCTCTCAGCTCAGCTGTTCTTCTTGGTGTCTATCCAATTGACCACAACATCTGTCCACACAAAAACCTGCACATAGATGTTTACAGCAGTTGATTCAAAATTGCCAAAACCTGGATGGAGAAAAGATGCCCCTCAGTATGTGAATGGATGAAGATCTGTGGTCCACCCAGGCTGTGGACCTGAAAACAAATGGTCCTCAAGCCAGGAGAAGACACTGAGGAATCGTAAACACACATTGCCAAGTGGAAAGCCAATCTGAAAAGATGTCAAGCTGCAGAATCCCAACTATATGGCTCCTGGGAGAGGCCAACTGTGGAGACAGGAAAAGGATCCCTGTTCCTGGGGTTGGGGAGGGAGGAGCAGGAGGCATGGTGGGCAGTGGACTGTTCTGACAGAACAAGGTGGGCACACATCAACTCCCCTTGGTCCAGTCCCCAGGGCTGCACGAGCCCTCATGTAGACCAAGGACTCCGGGTGATGATGGCTTGTCAATGTGGGCTCATGGATGGTGACAACATCCCACTGTGGTGAGACATTTGAGGTTATGCTCACGTGACACAGGACACACATGGAAATCAAGGGACATTCCAGTCAATTTTGCTGTAAACCTAAAATTGTTCTAAAAGTAAGTCAGAAAATAAGCAAACTCCCCCAAGTACGCCTCCCTAAGTCCTGGAGGTAGGGCCTGGCAGACGCTTGCTGCAGAGCAGAGAAGGGGCAGCAGAGCTGAGTGGCCCTTAGGACCCTGCCACAGGATCAGGCCAACTGTCCCACAGAACTCTCCCAACACATTTCAGTACATGCAGGGAACGGAGCTCTTGGCAGGACAGGAGAGGGGGGCATGCCCTGTGGGTGGGAACGGCAGAGTCAGCAGTTCTAAGAAGGGTTGTGCGTTGGACTCCAGGGCCTGGGTTCCTTGGTTGTCTGTCACCGAGTGTCTTCCTCACGGTTCTGAGGAGTAAAGGAGAGGAGCACACAAGTGTTTGGAAACCTATCCACCCCATTGGCACCCACTGAGCTGCTCGAGCCTGTGACTGCACATGGCTGGGGCATACCCAGGTGCAAGACGTGGTGAGACAGGTCCAGAGCTGGAGGACTTCATCCTGGGAGGCGTCGAGAGGCCCAGGGGCCCAGGAATGCACGCAGAAGGCCAGAGTGAGAAGATGCGCGTGAGACATGTGGTGGACTTGGGGAGCGTGGAGAGCAACAGCCACCCGGAGTTGGGACAGGATGGAGAGGGAGGAGGTGGGTTAGGGGAACTGACTCATCTCCAGAGTGACCCCTGATTAGCATGTCTTTGACTGATGTGACACTCAGGAGGACAATGGCAGTGAGGGCGTGGGGTTAGTTCTGGGCTCCATCCACCTCTGCTGTCATGAGCAAGGAATTTTACAAATCATCAACGGACTGCAGATGGCACCTGCATCCTCCCCTGATTGTACCTGGCAGGATGTCCCAGAGCCTAGAGCTCTAACTTAAGTGGACAGACAAAGCTCACCATAGGTGGAGGACTCTAAGTGAGAGGCAGCCCCGTAGTGTGGATTGCCCAGTGCTGTGGGGTCCAACCCCAAGTAACTTCCTCCTTTATCATCTAGATTAGAGTAGCCTACGTTACCATGAGGTCGTGGAGGGCAAAGCCCACCTGGTCCCCACACACCCACACAACTAGGCCAGGCAATGTCAAGAGCAACCCCTGAGCAAGTGTTTTGACCTTAGCCCTTGGTTAAACGTGCCGTGGCTACCGCAGCAAAGGTTGCCCTGGCAAGTGGGATCTGCATGAACACCTGGGGTTCACGCTCCCCCAGCCACAAGGTCCTGTGGACTCCAGCCCTGAGGAGCAGAACTTTCTGCGGGAGACTTACTTATCATTGAAGCCCCAGGAAAGTGAGATGTGTGGTGTCCCTACAGCTTGAGATAAAGGATTTATTTCTCTAGCAACTCATGTGGATGCAAATCAGTATTCCGTGCTGATGGTGGGCATGAGAGACTTGCAGCCTTTCATGTCTGAAACCTCACGGTCAGGGGAGGTCTTTTGCTGGCCCTGGAGTCAGGGTGGAAGACCGGTTTCACACGGAGTCATCACCGGAAGACCACAAGGAAAGCATCCTCTGAGCCTTCTGTTTCGTTCCTGCACGGGGACACTTCTGACACTTTCAAAAATTAAAATTGAAGTATTTTAAGATGTGGCTGTCATTAGGCCATATGTTTCATTTGGATCAAATGTCACCCTTCCATTGGGGAACAATGCTTTCAGGATTTTCAGCCTGATCCTGGGTTGGATTAGAGTTGGTAGGAATCAGTGTTCTTCCAACAATTGACTTCACTCAAATTAAGCTCTGACGATTGGTCACCTGGAGGTTGGACTCTGGCCAAATTAAACTTCCTTCTTGTCCTTCTGAGCAGAGCTTTTACTCAGGAGAACAGGACTCTGCCGTCACTGCCACAACTCCCACGGTCCTCAGTCCAAGCCTCTCAGAATGGCTGCTGATCGCAAGCGTCCATGGAGGATGTGAGACAGCTCGGTCATCAGCCTGTGGTACCCCTGGGAGGGAGGACCTTCAGGAGGCAGTGACTAGGTGGAGGAAGCTGGGTCACTGGGGCACACCCCTGAAGGGGACATCAGACCCAGGGCCCCTTTCCCTCTGCCACTCCTCACTTCCTGGCCAACAGGAAGCTTTGCTGCGCCACACCCTTCCTGCCAAGATGTCCTGCCTCACAACCGAATCAACAGGCCGTGGATGGAGACCTCAGGAACTGAGCTAAGTTAAATAATTCCACCTTTAACGTTGATTTTCTCAGGTATTTTGTCACAGCAATGGAAAACTGATTGATACAAGGCAAAGGCCTGAGATGTGATGAACTCTACACTGCTGGTTCTAGGATGGCATTTTGCTCTGTTCAGATTTCCATTTAAAAATGCCATACAGTGGGTGTGTTTAACAACAGAGATCTGTTTTCTCATAGTTCTAGATGGTGGAAATCTGAAATCAGGTTCCTGACAAGGGCCTCCTACCTGGCTCACACAGGGTTACCTTCTTCTGGATCATCACATGATGGAGAGAGAGAAAGTGCTGTCTGGTCTTATGAGGACACTGATCCCACCAGAGGGGCCCCACCCTATGATCTCATCTAACCCTAAGGCTTAATGTCTAAACATCAAACCTGTGTCCTTCTCACATGGAATGTTCATTCATCCCAACCCAACAGCTCCAAATGTTTTACCTTGTCCCAACATCAACTCTAAACATTAAAGTCAAAGTTTCACCCAAACATCTAAATCATATGTGGGCAAGACTCGAGAGATGCTTCCTTCTCCTCTGCAGTGAACCTGCATAACCAGGGAAATTGTGTGTTCCAAACCTCAGTGGCAGCCTTTGAAACTTACCTGACCAAGCCCTGCTGACCTCTGGATGACCCTTGTGGTCACTTTGTCCCCTTTGTGAACAACAGCACCCATTTGCAGCCAAATTGCTTTGCCATCTCACTGGCCAACCCAAGAAACCCGACAGCTTCCCTCCATTTCATCTCACTTCCATGCATTTCCTTCAAACTGGCAGCGTCACAGCTGGCCAGACCCCACCGGGAGGCTCCTTACCAAGTGACAAACCTCTCAGACCCTCTGTGTTCTCTTTAGAGCAGGAATTCTGTGTGTGTGTGTGTGTGTGTGTGTGTGTGTGTGTGTGTGAGAGAGAGAGAGAGAGAGAGAGAGAGAGAGATATGGATATCTTGAGAATTTTCCGAACCTTTTAATTCTGGTTCATTTTTTGCTTAAACATATATTCTCCATTCCGTCTTTCCACGGTGCATTATTGAAGGTTGTCAGTAGAAATCAGCCTGCTCCTTTAGCACAGGGTGGAGGAAGC
The DNA here is from genome assembly GCF_964194105.1 of Spermophilus citellus. Taxonomy (NCBI): domain Eukaryota; kingdom Metazoa; phylum Chordata; class Mammalia; order Rodentia; family Sciuridae; genus Spermophilus; species Spermophilus citellus. The sequence continues at coordinate 285,551,793 of NC_138182.1, read as the reverse complement.
TCTTTGGCTAAATGCCCTGTGTTGTCCCCCAGCAGCTCTACCTTCCTCAGAGCAGGAGAACAGGAGCACAGCTTGGTCAATGGCTTTGCCATCTTATAACGAGGTCTTCCTTTGCTTCAGTTTCCAATGGCATGTGCCATGTTTCCATCTGAGCTCCCTCCCGTCACCATCACCCTCAACATCCTCCCCCAGGATGCACCTCAGAACTCTTTCAGATGCTCCTCCTTACCCAGTGTCCACACCACCTTCACGCGCCCAGGCATTTGTTTAGGGAGGTCTTCATTCCTTAGTGATTAAGTTCGTATCAGTTAGCTTTCACTGCCATAACAAAACACCACAGGGTGGGCTAAGCAGTAGAAACTTATTTTATCCCAGATTTAGAGGCTTGGAAGCCTCAGATCAGGGTGCGGGAGGGGATTGGGTTCTTGCAAAAATTCTTCCTGGTTTGTAAAGAGGCATCATTTCCCCACGTCTCCACATGGAGGAGGACTCCCTTGTGACAAATGCCATCATTAAGGCCCCACCCTTATCACTCCATCTGTACCTAACTGCACGTCAAAGGCCCCATCTCCTAAAACCACTACCTTTGGAGTTAGGGCTTGAACACATGAATGGGGTGGGAGGCATCATGCAGCCCGCAGCGGGCAGGGCAGCTCTGAACCCTAAGACTGAGAGCTTGCCTTGACACAGACGCATCTTCTGAAGTCTTTCTGAATGCATCATCTTTGACAGTCCCTAACTCACTGTGAATCTAAAGTCTCAACAGCATGACTGGGTCTTTATAAAGTGCTCCTCTTATGAGAAAAGCTTAACACACCACCAGGCAGACCTACAGCAGCTGGAGAATTGGAGCTGAGAGAGTCCAGATTAAAAATAAAGAGTACAAACCGTGCATAAAGTTTTCTCCAGCCTGTTAACGCCCAGTTTGTAGGACTGAAATAAATGGTGCACCAGAAATGAGCACTCTAGGAAGAAATCACATAAAAATACTTAGCTAATTCCATTGAGCATTCCCTCCCATTGAGCCTACAAGTGTCCTGTTAGTCACTTTGCAGTGCTGTGTCAAGAGGTGTAGGCTGGACACTTCATAAAGAACAAAGGTTGCCTTGGCTCATAGTTTTGGAATCTGAGAGACCAAGATCAAGTGGCCACTGTTCCAACCTCTGGTGAGAGTCTTATGGCCCATGGCCATGGTAGCAGGAGATCCCATGAGTCACCACATGGTGAAATAAGAAGCCAGAGAGACTTGGGGGTCAGACTTGCTCTCTGGTTACAGCTTGCTCTTTTAGATGCTACCTGGGTCCCACTGGAACAAAGTCTCTTCAAAGGACAGTGCCCCCAGGGACCCAAACCTCCCCTAAGCCGCACCTCCTAAGGGTCCCACCTCCACAGGGGACCAGGGTTTCAGTACATAAACACAGCACACGCAACCCGAGCATGTGTAGTGGGCACAGAGTCAGTGAGTATCCCACAGCTCCCACGGGCAACTACAATGGTGGCGTGGAGGATAGTACCAGAGTCCCCAGAACCTCTCATGCCAACAAGCTGGGGAAACGCAGTGTCCACTAGGGACGGACAGACACCACACAGCTGGGTTTCCATGATTCAGGTCTGAAAGGAGTGTAATCAGACCTTCACCTGCAACATGAACTTTGGGCAGGAGGAAGGGTCCTCATAGGCCACCTCCAAATTATTTAAATACCAGAAACTGAGAAACAATCCTAAGCAGCATTATCAAGACCATTATATTTGTATTAAATTATAATAGAATCAATTAGAAAACGTTGTAATTTAATGCACATTATCCTTACTTACTATTTAAAAAACATTTTTAATATTAAAAGTAGCAAACAAAACATCATGGTCTTCATCTTTGCTCCCAGCAGCACCGTGTGCAGGTTTGGGAGAAAGAAGGACATGCGAGCCATTTCCCATTCTCCCCAGAGCCTGTTCTGCTCTGCCCACTGTGAACTCACAGGCTTTTAATTGATTCTGTTATAATTTAATACAAATATAATGGTTTTGATAATGCTGCTTAGGATTGTTTCTCAGTTTCCAGTATTTAGTGAATTTTGGAGGTGCCTTTCAGTCCATATTCAGTAAAGATTTGGAGGACAGATATGCTTTTCTAAAGGTGAACAGTATTGTATATTTATGGCTCTTGTGGTCATGGTGTGTCCCTAATGATCACATCAGGACAGGCAAACCTCACTCGTATTTTATCTTGTGAATATATGGCTCTCACTTGACCCTGCCCCCAAGTGACTGTAAAATTATTTTATATTTTCTTTTTTTTTCAGTAAAATACAGTGCTAATATTTCTATAAATTAAATAAAATAGAATTGATGAGGTATAGGCAAGGAGCTCCTCATTCTAATGGAAAATGCTGGGCTATTTCCACAGAGGCCAGACCTTTCCTGTGTGCTGCACCATTGCTGGGTAGCAGGTAGATGCTGATCACTGGGGACCTAGAGCCGCCCACTCTGTGTCTGTGTCCATGCCCCTGCAGATGGGCAGCTGCTGCTCAGCCCCTGGCAGGAGGCGCGCAGGCTCAGCCTTGTCCTGCACCTAGACTTCCGGGTCAGGGGTCGTAGTCATGGCTGCCTGGACGTGTGGCCATGCTGAGCTTCCTAAGAACAGAAGGTCAAGCAGGACTATCCAGTGTCCTGGGACATTAGCCCACTGCTAATGACCAGCCAAGACACAAGAACAGGCCCAGTATCAACATGCTGGAACAGAATGTGCGGGAAAGATTCTAACAGGGCAGGGAGAAGATGTCATGGGCTGGTGGACCTGGTACCTCTGCTCCCCGCTAAGCACCCTGTGTTCTCACTTTGTTTCTGTTCCAGGAGAACCGCCCTCACGTGACCTGAAGTCTCTCCTGCGGTGAGGCTGGGTCTCCTTTCACAGTCTGCTCCTTGTGGTTTATTTCTCTGCAAATTCCTTACGAAGTGCTCTGTGCACTTTTCCTGCTGTGTGCGCTCTTTGCTCGTGGTGTGGTGGGAGGTGAATTTCTACCCAGCACACGTGGGAGATGCTACTCTTCTGTTATTTTTTAAGCATCTCCAATCCCCCCTGTCTTTTCCTTGACTTTCAATTTTATCAAGTTTTTTTTTTCAGAGGAGAAATAATTTTAATGTTGATATAATCATAAGTTTTATATAAATATATATTTGAATTCTTCTTTGGGGGCTGATTTCAAGTCTTCTCAGCGTCATGACTGAGGGATGATTTTTAATTTGCCCCTCTGTGTTTCATTGGTTTTCCTGATCTTAGACTTAGTGATTCCACTGGGTTTAACCCGTGGGGGCAGGTGAGTGGGAGCAGGCCTGTGGCCTTGCCCCCATCTGTCCTCTGCTGGTGACTCTTACCTGATCCTTTCTTCTCCTGACTGCTTTGAAATGGTGGTGGCCGCTGACCCCAGCGCTGGCCCGTGTCTCATCCTCTTTTCCTCTCCCCTTCGTGTGCCCAGTCCCCTGGAGATGCCATGTGATCCCGTGTCTTGAAGATATGGGGAGCCACAGTGCCACCTGCCCTTCATTCTATGCTTCTTAAAAATTGAATCCTGACTTCTGGCTTCCAATCAGGAGACAGAAAGCTGATAAAAGTCCTCTCCTGCCTGTGATTAAGAAAACAATAAGTGGTGTCCCAGCCCTCATTGTGGCACGCCTAGGACAACGAATGGACCCAAATCCAAGGACAGACATGTTCCTGCAAAAACGCGTTAGAACCAAGGAGAAGCAAACATTCGGGTTTCCACTCCAGAGAGTCCTGGGGGTGCTGGGCCAGTGCTGGACCACAGCCAGGTTGGCCAGGTCGTGCACAGGTGTGTGAGGCAGGGTCCCGGCTGGGCCAGCAGGGCAGCCCTGTCTGTGGGGCACCAGGGAAGCACTGGTCAGGGAGAGGCTCAGCTCCAACGCAGCCAGGGAAGGCCTCCGCCAGCCCCGGGGCTTCTGCACTGAGACCATCTTTCTGAATCGTCCCCTGTGGGGGGCAGGAGCCCAGGTCTTCAGTCAAAGGAAACTACATCATATCCATAAAAGGTGACTTGTCCCCTCTCCCTCCCAGAGTTTCTACCCAAAGTGACACTGGGTCAGCTGAGGGTGAGCACTGAGGAATGTAATGACAGGCTGACAGCTTCCATCAAATGCCCCGAAGCGGAGCCAGTGATGCTGGGTTGTGCCCCACTGTGTGGAGGTGGCGGGTGGCATAACGAGAGCTGGCGTACCTCCAGAGCCATGGCGGAGGCTGCGGTCCACCATTGTTGTCTCTCTGTTCTGCATTTCACCCCTTACAGTTTGCCTTCTCAGGGTGACTTGGACCCCAGGTCTTCATTGTCTTTTCAGGTGACCATGTTCAGGACCAAACCCAGAGCTGCCACAGAGTCCCACCTTCCCCTTCTGAGAATGAACGTGAAGGAGAAAGACAGTAGGAATCTGCAACCATTTCAGAGAAACCAAACCAGGTTGCTTTTAGGGTGCTTGCCTAGAGGGCCCTGGGTTCAATGGAAAGGTAAAGGTTCAAAAATCCGAATGTAACAAAGAATCGAGTTGGTAGTAATTGAGAAATTCTTGGATGTGTTTCTGTAGATGTCACATCTCCAGCATCTGTCACCTTGGTGCCTTGTTTTATCTTTCAACAATTACCCATCGCTTGCTGGTCTTGCACCTGCTCAAGCAGCCCCCAGGGTTGAGCCGGCACAAAGACCTTCCCTGACAGGCTGAACATCAGTTCCAGGTTTTGGGGTAAATAAGAGAAGATGGGAAATCCAAGAGCTCACTTGTGTCCCCTTTCCAGAAAGTGGGTGACATACAGGAGCACAGATGGAAGGCACCTGTCCGCCCATCACTGACTCACAGACTGAGTACCTCCTCCTGAGTACCTCCTCCGTGGTAGGCACTGCGTTCATCCCTGGAGGTCCCTGCCGAGTGCTAGGAGGGCCCGAGAGAGGAAGCTGTACGGGGGACGTCAGAGACGGAGGAAGTGCAAAGTGACAGCTGCTTCCCGTCACTCCTGGCACTGAGCTGAAGTCACTGTGAAGTGTGACTTAGGGAATGCTGTCCTAGGGGCTGACGGGAGCAGGCTCCTGGAGGTCTCTGGGCACCGTGTTTTCATCAAGCAGTTAATATGCAAAACCTTGCTTTATGTGTATTTCTCCTCACGGGCCGTGTGTGTGTTATAATGTGTGTGTGTGTGTGTGTGTGTGTGTGTGTGCATACATAGTTGGTTAATTAATGCAAAAATGTGTGAAACGTAGCACTAAGTGGACTGCATAAGGGACTGTCCTTTTAGTGTGAGCTCAAACAAGAAGGCAGAGCCCATCGAGGTGGGGGCCCCGTGTGTCGCTGGAGTGTCCTGGCGTGCGCCCACAGGGGAGCAGGTCACCTGGAGCACTGACGTGAGGGTGAAATGGCTTCTACAGAAGGCGAATCTGTGCACACCGAGGACGGACGGGGGAATGGAAGTCCAGGAGCAGCCAAGTAACGAGGCTGATGATCCCCAGCTGCCAGCTGACAGGGAGACCCTCCTGGAACGCTGCTGATGGGTCAAAGATGTGCTTTGAGATTTCAACTCAAGTAGAGCTCCTGAGTAGGGCTTTGCCTGGAAAGTCTGAGTCTGGTGACAGTGATGTGGCAAGGACTGACCCAGCCAGGAGTGGTGACAGAGAGCTGGGGACCACTCCTGTCCCCACCCCCACCCCCACTAGCTATGGGACGACCTGACACTCAACAAGAAACAGCTGTGGGTTCAGAGGCTCAAGAACCATCAGACAGGCTCCGGTCTTCCCTGGTGATCCAAACCCACCAGGGAGAGGGGAAGCAGCTCTTCCGTGGAGCTGGGAGTGGCACTGTCTGTCTGGGAAGCCCAGCCTCACTGGAATGTGGCCTCAGGTGAAGTGCCTTTCCCAGGGAGGTCGCTGCATCTGCGTTTCAGTGTCTCAGCATTCCCATTGCTCTCTGGACAGCTGCTGTTGTTATTTTACATAAGTTTTACACTACACTTTGAGTAGTGTGTGACATTCCTGAATCAGCTCTAACAGGACTTCATACTCATGAGTTCCTTCATAGGAAGACCAGTGCCATTTCTTCCTGTGTTTCACTCCATTGTATTTTAGTTTCCCCTGGGTTTCCTATTATTTCAAATCCAAGTAACAGTAAAATTCCTACCCTTGACCAAGATCAATAGGAAGTCCCATCCTGTGGAGCTCCCAGAAATTTACACTAATTACTTTAACAACATCAAGCACCAGCTCAGCATTAAAGATCATTGGGACGTTTTTCTATATGAATAGGATTGAAACCCTGGAAGGTCTGGGCTGAGAGAACAAGGTGGAAAACTCAGGATTAGTTTCCTTGCCTTTCTTGCTGGTTTCCACACAGGAGTATGGAACAGGTGTGGACGGGAACATTAAAGTCTGCCTTTTCAAAGGTGGTGATGTGTTGGGCAGGTACATAGTGAGCACCTAGTGCATCTGAGGGTTAGAGGGAAAGCCGCAGGGACCCACCTTGCGGAACACGTGCATCCTAAAGACAGAGACTGGAAGACATGAAACCATCTCTTCAACTCGTGCTTTAATAGGCAGAAAAATCCAGGAGAACTGACCTCCTGGGCCAGCTGTGCATGACAATGTGGGCTGGACCATCACCGCCCTGGCTCTGAGCAGGGAATGGCCGTAGGAACTGGGTTGTCCCTGCCACCACCCGCAACTTGCAGCCTGCAGGAGGAGCAGGAGAGTGGCCAGAGCGCGAGCAGAGACATTGCCTGGTGCCCCATCCTCAGCCCCCCATGCCAGCAGCCTGCCCCCGCCTTCAGCTGGGCCAGGGTGGTTTCGTGGGCAGGGAGAGGGGAGGGCGTTCCTGGGCCAGGGACTGCAAGGTACCAGGTGGCTGGAGGGTGTAGAAGAGACTGTGAGAAGGAGAGGAAGCTGGAGGTACGTGGGCAGCCGTGGCGGGTCCCTACCACTCCTCCCAGAGGGGTCAGGTGGGTGTCCCTGGCCGGCCCCTTCATCTTCACTAAGGAATAGGAGAGATCTCTTTTTCTTTCCAGATCTCTCCAAAGTGATTGGAAGGGAGCTGGCGAAGAAGATTAGATAGTTATGTGACCACGGTGGTTGGAGGGTTGGGGCTAATTTTCCCTCAACTGGGTAACTTCAGAGGCAGTCAACATGCCACCGTCACAGCAGGAGAAGTCCATGCTGTTAGGCCTCCAGCTGTGCCCTCCCCACCCCGACTGAGAGAGGCCCAAGTCAGCCCCCAGGACCCAGAGTGTGATCTTATTTGGAAACAGGGTTTGCAGATGTGATCAGGTCAAGAGGAGGGCACCAGGTGGGGACTGGAGTCCTGTAAGAAGATACACAGGTACCCTGCAGGGCAAGGCTGGACAGAGGAGGCATGGGGGTGTGGAATCTCTGCCCACAGCCTCTGGATCTGGGTTTCACTGACACCTTGGCTTTGGACCTGTAGACTCCAGAGTGAGGAGAGTGAATTTCTGTTTAAGTCCCCAGGTGTGTGGTCCATTACTGCTGCAGCCCGAGGAAAGAGGTGTGAACATGCCACACACAGATGGGAACTACCAGGTCTGTGCACACTCAAGTGCACTGTCTGCAGGGGTCGCCATCAGCGCTGCCTTGTGGCTCTGTCTCCCACAGTCCCCTTGGAGGGACTCAGTGTGCTATGAGGTATACAGGAAGAAGGAAAAGTTTAGAAGTGGTAGAGTGCTCAATTGGAAAGTGGCAATGCCAAGCCGGGTAGAGTTTGATACTAATTGATAAAGAACAAAGCACAGCTGACCCTGGCTCTTGGATACCTCACTCAGTCTGATGTCAGGGGGTGTCTCTGATTAGAAGGTGACTCCAAGTCCCCCTGCACACTGCCCACGTTGGTATGCGCCTCCACAACCGGGATGGATTAAAAGGTCTCAAGAGCACTGGGGCAGGGGAAGCCACTGTCTCAAACACTCACTTTGTGCTGTAGAAAATCGCTCACGGGTCAGTCCTTGCATGGTCTATGTGTGAAAGCAGTTTCAGTAGTGGGGGACGTGGGACGGCACACAGAACACCCCACATACTGGGACAAGCCACCGCGGACCCTATTGAAATTCCCCCCAGCGCATGCTCCCCAGGAGCCCGTTTCCTCGGCGACTCGACGTCTGTGTTGCGAGACTGGCTCTTTGGGGACCTGAGCAGACACTGGCTGAGACTAGGGCTGGCTGTCCTCACATTGTTTCCTGTGCTGGGACGCAGAGCACTTTCCCAAGCAAAGTGTGAGGCGATGCCAAGTGTTTTCATCCCCTGCAGCTTCCGACAATGGGGACCAGTCCAGGGCTTGCTCACAGAAACAGAGCGGCTCTTCCCAGCGAGCTCCCAGCATAATGTGTGAAGAAGAGGCATGGGGATAATAAATGACTCGTGGCTCGGGATCCCGTGAACCCGGGAAGGAGCAGGGCACTGAATGTGCAGGCTCACCCCGCGGAGCCCCACCGCGTGCTACGTGAGCGTCTGGGCTGGCGGGGGTCCCGGGAGATGCAGGCAGTGCTGCCGGCTTGTTTCGGGAGTCCTTGAGAGAAGGGGGACAGCCAGCCAGTGTGCTTTGTTGGCGGCTCTTGTCTTGATGTGCAGACAGACAGAAAATTTCAAAACAGGGAGTCAGAGGAGGGCATTCTCCTTCTTTCTCCCTCCCTGGGAACAAAGCAGTGAACTGGTTGACCCAAGTGTGATATGAAAAGAATATCATCCAACATGAGGGTGGAGATGAAGTGTGTGCAGTCACACAACAGCACAACATTTGAAGGGATTTTTTTCCACTAGGAAATGTCCCAAGGGTGAATGGCCCATGGCCCCAGCTCGGGTCTGAGGTTGGAATTCTGGTCAGGCTCCTGGCTGGGGTGGAGGGCAGCTGGCTTCTGTGCCGATTCAGAGGGCCTGAGACCCACAAATGGTGCCCCACGGGAAGCTGGCCTTCCAAATCCAGACTCAGAACCCAACAACGGGCAGGGCCCTTGGGGAGCTGGGGACGCTGGAAAAACATGGCCAGGCCCCATCTGCTGACTCAGGAGGGGACAGCAGAGGGAGGTATGTGTGGCCAGATTCTGTGCCACCAAGGTCTTGGGAGAAGGACCTGCAGACCCCACCTCCCACCCCTTGTGGTGTTAGCTGGCTTTATTCACGTTGAGAGTTCCCACTCCAGGCACATCACGGATTCTCTGTTCTGGCTAAAGTATTCACAACCCCGAGGATTTTGAAGTTCTTAAAGGTCTTCATAGTTATGTTTTTTCCTCCAATGCACTGTTAAGCCAAGGCTTGGAGGTGACAATGCTGTCTTCACTTCTGTCTGGCACAGTCCCTCTCCCGTTCCTTGACCTTTTAAAACTTCAAAATCCTGGTGTTGGCTGAAGTTATGAAGGAAGGCCTGGCATGCAGATCATATATTTTTTTTAAATCCTAACACCCCAGCAGGGAGTGGGGGGGGCAATTACGTTTTATGTGCAGGCTGGAGGAGGCAGGCTGGCCTGGACTTGTCGGGGGCTGGAGGAGCATCCAGAACTCCAGCCCTGGTCTCTTTGAGTAGCGCTGCCCTCCCCTTCACTGACTTCCACATCAGATTCTCGCCTCACCCTCGTTACAGGACAGTCTGTTGATTGTAAGTGTGCAGGCTGGGAAGGTGCCCCGGCACACAGACTCACTCCAGGGTCACCAGGAAATCATGTATTCTCTGACCACTGGGGTGGGGTTTTTTAGAGTGCATTTGAAAGCTGGGTTTATTTCCTGTTATAGAAGCTTAAATATTTCATTTAACATTTCTTTCTGTTTGAATTGGTGCATTATAGTTGCACATGATAGTGGATATTCATCGTGACACACTCATACATGCAGATTGCATGGTTTGATCAGTTTCACTCCCCAGCACGCCCTGGTCTCTTCTCCTCCCTCCCCCAGCCCCCTTCTTCAACTGCTCTGGTGCCCTTGTATTTTCATGAGGTCCTTTTTTTCTACTTTAATCTGTCTAGGTATTTCATCACACTCCAGGTAGAAGGACCACTGCGATTTGCTGAGATGATGGAAAGAACTGACGATCACATTGGGCAGAAAGCACCTTGGGCTCTGGAGGCCGTAGATCAGCAGGGTCCATCAGGAGAGATCTGAACAGGGGAGGTGCAACATAAAGAATCACTTGAATATGGGCATCACAGGGGGTTGGACAAGAACCGTAAAGGAAACTGAACGAGTACAGGGATGGCAGACCTAAGGAGAAGACCTGGAAAACCTGCAAGAGTCGCCATCCCAGGGCTGCAGTCCAGACCTGGCTGGAGAGAGCACAGGAGAGCTGCTCAAGGCCTGCTGAATGGGAGCTTGGGACTCGGGTGGGCATGATGGGAAGCCATCTGCAGGCTGGTACTGAGCCTTGGAACCCCCAGCGGAGCTGCCCAGGAGAGGCTGGGTGAAGCTGGGTGACGCGCAGGTGGCTGCAGGTGCTATAGAGCCTGGTGCTGCAGCAGTTGTGCCTGGGCCGGGAGCAGGAGAGAGAGGGAAGAGAAGCCCCTATCTCCTGCAGTGACCTTCGGTTCCCTCTGGTGACAAAGTTCAACGTGATGCCAAGTGGCAATCACAACATTTACAAGTCCCTCCCAGCTCTGCAGAGCAGGCAGTGAAGCACAGACGAGCTGTGGCTGATCCACTAGTGGCTGGTGCAGCCCGGGTAACCAGGCCACCACTGAGAGAGGAAGTGGCCGTCTGCCATGGAATCCCTCCCCATGCACAGTGGGAGCCTTGAGTTCAGACCTGCATCATGAACACAGTCCCAAACAGCGTCACCTACAAGCCAGGGTCTGGAGGGACCTCCATTTAAAAAAGGACGCACATGTGCAGGACTGATCTGTATATGAGCAAACTGTACCGTGACCAGTCACAAGTTGAACTTCCCAGCCATGAGGTCTTAGTGAAAGACAGTTGGCATTGGTGTGAACACGCAGCCCAGCAGTCTAGTGCTCATCCCTGGGCTCCCGAGACACCCAGCAGCAGCCCAGCCCATGCTCGTTGACATGACTACAATCACAGAAGTCAACTCATGGAGACACAAGAGGACTTGGCCACTGTGACATAAGGCAAGTGAGTTGCTTTTTAGGCTGAAATAGATCAAGGACCCCTGATCCATGCCAGCTCAGAAGCAGGATCTAGCTAAAACAGCCCCTTAAACCTCTCAAGGTGACTGGCCACAGGCCACAGCAACTCTCAAACCACAGCTCAGCAACAATAGGGTTGGCGAGGATGCAGGGAAGGCAGGCTCATACATTGCTGGTGGGAAGCAAGCTGGTGCAACCACTCTGGAAAGCAGTACGGAGATTCCTCAGAAAACCTGGAATGGGACCACCGTTTGGCCCAGTTATCCTACTCCTCGGTCTATTCCCAAAGGTCTTAAAATCAGCATACTATGGTGACACAGCCACTTTAATGTTTATAGCAGTTCAATTCACAATAATTGAGCTATGGAACCAAATTGGTGCCCCTCAATAGATGGATGGATAAAGAAAATGTGATATGAATACACAATGAAATATTACTCATCCATAAAGAAGAATGAAATTATGACATTTGCCCATAAATGGATGTAACTGGAGAATATTATGCTAAATAAAATAAACCAATCCCCCCAAAACCAAAAGCCAAATATTGTCTCTGATAAGCAGATGCTAACTCACAATAAGGAGGAGTAGGGAAGAATAGAAGTACTCTGGAGTAGACAAAGGGGAATGAAGGGAAGGGAGAGGGAATAGAATAGAATGAGTCGGACATTACTATCCTGTGTGCATGAATGATGACATGACCAATGTAACTCTACGTCACGTACAGCCAGAAGAATGCGAAGTGGGGCTGGGGCTGGGGCTTAGTGGTACAGCGCTTGCCTAGCACATGTGAGGCACTGGGTTGGATCCTAGGCATCACATAACTAAAATAAAGTTATAAAATAGAAGAATGAGACGTTATACTTCATGTATGTATAATGTGTCAAGTGCATTCTACTATCATCTGTAACTCTAAGAACAAATAAAAACATATTTAAAAAAAACACAGCTTGGCCTCTGTGGAAGCCCCAGGTTCTCAGCCTGACAACTGCACAGGAGAAAGCCGATAATTAGTTTCTGCTTGGCTGTCTGGGGGGCACTATCTAGAGGACCTACCTTGGGGTGGGCTGCTGTGGGCAATGTGTGGGCCTGACCCCATCTCCATGGCCAGCCCCCTGCTACCTGGCCGGCTGGACACCCCGGCCCAGGTCAGCTGTGTTCCCATGTGCCAGGCTCAGGTGCCACCCACTTGCTTCCCAGTGGTGGTGCCAGCAGGCACATGGATGCACCCAACACCTCACAGTAGAGTGTCACTCCTCACTGCCTGTCCCAGGAACTGCCTGAGGTTCAACTCTGTGCTCAGTCAACAGCAAGAAGCCAGGGGTGGGCTTCATTTTGGAAGGAGAGGGGGGCTTCCTAATAGCTCATATGTCACTTCCCTCATCTCCCCCTGAATGTTTTAGTAGTATCCAGTTGGAGTTATTTGAATCTGAAATCAGTCTGTTTTTAGAATTGCTATTTATTGGTGCATAGGTATTGCCCAGAGCAGTGGGTTTCACGATGACGTGTTTGGCACCTGCCCTGCCTCATTGTGACCAGTACACCTGAACAGAAGAACTTAAAGGGGGAAAGGTTTATTTTGGCTCTTGGTTTCAAAGCTTCTGTACCAGGTTGACGGACTCCATTGCTCTGGGCCTGAAGGAAGGCACAGTGTCAGGGCGGAAGGCCTTGTTGAGAAGAGCAGCTCAGCTGACAGCCAGGAACCAGGGAGAGCTTGAGTGCCTGGAGCCTGGGTGATGTGATCCCAGGGCCACCTCCTCCAGCCGCACCTTCCCTGCCTACAGCAGTCCATTAAAATTATCAACCCACCAAATGGATGAATCCCGCGATTAGCTGGAGCTCTCACCATCTTTCAAACCACTTGACCTTTATCATTCCTCGCTGTCTCCCATGGGAGCTCTCTGGGGACCCTCATGTCCACACCATTATGTGCTTCACTCCGCAGTCCCTTCACTCGTGGTCTTCTCTGAGGTCTGACATCCCAGGGGTGGGTCCAAGCCCTGCAGCTGCAGCAGAGGGCACGGCAGGACCACAGTTACCTAGGGGTGAGGAACCATCCCCTGGCCGCTGGCTGGCAGGTGTCTTATCAGAAACTCCCGCACGGCGTACACTTCATACGGGTCACCTGCTCCGTGTTCCCTATGATGCTCCTGTTGCCTAAACCTGCCTAAGAAGAGTAACGGGATTTGCTCAGTCTGTGGAGACAAGTAAAGCCTGAATTTTTAACTAAAAGATTTTAGCCCAGGGCTTTGCAAATGCTGTGAATCCATAACTTTTTTTTTTTTTTTTTGCTGTAACATACCCAATAAATTCCCTTAGGATTTTGTTTAAAAGTATTCTGTCTATAACATGATAAAAGAGTGATTTTATTTAAAAATATCTTAATTCATGATACCATTGAAACTTTATCCTAATTTTTATTCTCACATAGCCTGTAGCCATCGTTAAAATTTAAAGATCGTTTGCACTTTTTCTAAGTAATAAGTACACATGTCATTAATTTATTATAAATTAATTTTGTGTGTATTAACTGTCATTAACTTGGTTAAAACATGACATCTTATTTAATTTAATATCAAATGATATCCAGTTGTATAAACATAAGGACACGTAATTATATCAAACAGGTATACATCTTGCCATTTTGTCCTCTATTTAAAGAATCTCCATTTTGTGGATTGAGTAATCTGTTGGTTTAGATTCATATTATTTTGAATTATGATATACAAGGATTACTTCCTGCGCATTCTAAGTGTGGTTAGAATTTTGTCTAAATAAATTAAAAAAGCCAATTGGATAAAATATTTGCTGTCACTTATTTTTAGCCCATTCTCTTTGAAATATTAAAGCATCAAATTCATTTTTGATATTTAAAAATTTGGGTCAATTAAATTCAACTTAAGGGCTTAGAAAAGATTATATTGAGGTAAATTCACAAGATTATCATAATTTTGTTTCAGATTAAATAATTTTATTTCAGATTAAATAATTTTATTTCAATGCTTGAATTCTCTCAATGATAATACTCTAGGGTATGAATTATACAACATATGAATCTTTCAGCTCTCTATTTCCAAGTAACAAACTGCATAAAGGCTTGGTAGCATAGATCAATAATGACTCCTTCCTCTAATGATTCTTGCTGCTGGCTGAGCACTGAGATCAGGAAGGAGCCTTCAGTCCCAGGACAGAGACTCAGGTGCGGAGGAGCAGATCACATCCCCGCCAGCTTCTTCCCAGCACCACCCGCTGGACACCATTCCCAGTTTCTCCAGGGCCCTAGAGATTGATGTTTAAACCAGAGCATGGGAACCCACTGCCTCACTGTGCTTGATGATTTGGGTCCTTGGAAAATATCCCAGGTGCAGCAATTTTAAGCGGATATCTTGAAGCCCAACTTTAGCTGAACCTTGCAACATGACTTTGTTTACTTCCTGAAATCAGTGCCAGTTTTGGTTTCTGTTACTGTTTTTACAGCAGCTGTCCTAGTGCATCTATGACTTGAGTTTCATTACTCACTGCTGCATGGCCTGTCTTCTGAAGTGTGTGGTGACAGAATCACATGGTTCTCCCAGCATGCGGTACCAATGGAATGGCTGTAGGAAAACAGGCACACGGAGGGATTCGTTCACGGAAGGAGCTTCCATGACCACTCTGACCACACTCTGCTTCGTGTGCAATATGTTTTCCTCTGCCCACATCTATTTATTTTCCAGCACCAGTAAAGATTTGTGTGCAGAAATATTTCAGGAATGGTCCTTATTAACTTTACAAAATGTATTTTACGATTATATTTAATGCCACAATGTGCATTTCAGTGTGTGTATACATATATGCGCTAGCTGTGAATACTTGTGTTGGCTCTGAGTCTTGGTACCACTTCCGGGGTACAGCCAACAGAAGACCTGGAATAGTCTCCTTGCCTGCTGCTGGAGACTGCCGTGGGCCAAGAGCACCTGCTGGACTGGTGACTGCCGTGGGCCAAGAGCACCTGCTGGACTGGAGACTGCCGTGGGCCAAGAGCACCTGCTGGACTGGTTCTTTGCTAGAGTTTGCATTTTTGAGGGTCCACATTCCTGCCTGGCACTGCCTTTTCCACCCGGAAATGATCTGCAGAATCCGGTCTTCTTTTAGTTCAAAAATATTTCCTGCTAGGCTATTATTTGAAGATGATTCCTTGTCTTTTTCTTCTAAATTTATTAAGATATATTTTATCAATATATAGAATTTGTGTGCTTCCTTACATTTTTATTTCTGTAAGAACTTAACCTTGCACTTTTATTCTCTTTTCTGTTGATTTTTTGAGGCTTGTCATCCACAGCTCAGATTCTCTGTCCCATGCTATTTATTTCAATACCATTTTAATCTCAGCAGATTTCATAGCTCGAATGCACACATTTTCCCATGTGCATCTGAGAGCTTGAGAATGGAGACCACCTCCTTACCACAGTGCAGTGGTTTAGCTCCACTGCGCAACTGCTCCTAACCTGTTTTCAGCGCCACTTTTGTCTTGTCTGTCTCAAGGACTCACCCTCTTGTTGGTTTTAGATGCAAAGTGCTGTTTGCTACAGGGTGAGCCTCTGTATGAACTCAGATGGTATTCCTGTGTACACTTAGACTCAAATTAGCAAACTGTGTTTTTTTCTCCTGGTCAAGAAAAGAAAATGGAAACAGGGTTAACTCATTAGGCTCAGCCATGCCGTCTTCAATGTTGTGAGTTTAACGTTGAAACCTGGTGGCCCCCACCAATTTGTAGGTCTTCTGTTTTTCCAGCTGTTTGAAGAAGTTTGAATGAATGAAGTTGCAGAGCGGTTCTGGAGAAACACAGTGATGGGCCAGCCATTCTAATGTCAAAAGTGTGACACAGATCCTGCCAAGGTCACGTGGGTGACGCTGCTCAAAGGTGGACTTGCAAAAACAGCCCAAATTCAATGTTTGAGGTAGAACTCATTGCTCCTTCCAACAGGCCACTGAGGAATTGAAGGTGAGTGTGAGGCTTTCGGTTCTTACTTTACTAAACGATGGGGATAATGATCTTGGACCATGGTTAGGCTGCTGTAGTGTTCTGGGTGACTGCTCCCTCAGAAAAGACGCATAACCAGCACATGAAGGAAATAATGGGAAATAGACAGCGATGATGTCAGCAGGAGCTCATGCCTATTGGCCACGCTCTGTGCCAGGCATGGGGCTGAACGCCTGGCATGAGGTATGAGAGTGCACACCAGCAGAGACCCGCAGTGCACGAGTGGGCACACTGGGCAATGCCCTTAAAAATAGTTGGAGTCCATTTATCGGGTAAGAGCTGAAGCTAAGGTTCTGCTGCCCCTGGACGGGCACTGGACATGGCGCACTATAGCTCTGAGATCTTGCTCATTCCTGTGTCAAGGTCAGTGGCGCCAAGGATGATGCCCAAGTGACCCTGACAGGACCTGTGTCACATGACACTGTAGCTGTCACTGCCCACTCCTTATTTACACCCACCCACGACTGAATGACCTGGGTACAACAGTCCTGCCAAATGTCATCTCTGGGCCACCTTTACCAGAAGTACTTAGGAATCTTGTTGGAAATTCAAAATTTGGGGCCTCATTTACTGATTCAGGTTGTCAGGAGGGGGGACTGATGTTTAGCAGACCACTTGGGTCCATGTTATGTGCACTCTAGTTTGATGACCACTGCTTTAAATAAAGCCTGTGGGTGTGCAGGGAAAACAGTCTGAAATGCAAACGCCTTTATATAAAGCCATTACCCTTTTTATGGACTATGTCACTACCCAGTTAAAACAATTAAATAAACTTAATGTTGCTCATGCTACCAAACATAAATATTCAAGTCATTTAACAGCCATAAACATGAATTAAAATCATGATCATCAAACAGGACTGGAATAAAATGATTTGATAAAACTTCCAAAGCATCAGGGACCTGTAAGTACCGGCTTGGATGGGGAATCTGGTATGCCATCAGAACAACGACCAGGACGACCAGGTAGGAAGCAGGATCTTCCCATGCTCATTCTGCTAGCAGGCCTAGTTAACATCCTGCCAACTAATCAGCATCCTGCTGAGCATGCCTGTGGACGAGTAAGCATCTAGTTGGCACATCTGTGAACAAACTCCATCTTGAGTAGTGGCTGGCTGGCACCCCTCCTCATCAGGCTGAGCAGATTGTTCCAGAGCTCTGTTTTGCTGGGACTTTCACCAGTGTCCATTGGGCTGGGGTCCTTCCTGGACCTGGCATGGTTAGCAGAATTTATCTGTTTCCCGAGGTTCTAAGTTTATATCCTCAGCTGTGAAATTAACATTATACACATAATTTGTTATGGGCTTCTGTTTGGAAGTGGCTGACTTTATGATTGGCTTATTAGATCTGTGCTGTCATCTCCTGAAAATAACTTCACACAAACACTGGTGGCTACAATTGGACAGGCAACCCCTGGCTTGAAACTGTAATGGCTTTTATAGCCAGAGCAAGGTTAGGGCATGACCTGACCCACCTCAGCCAAAACCTCCAGGTCACTGGCCTGGGAGAATTTTCCATAAATCAAACAGCATGTACACATGGAGCAGTGGGATCAAGGATGCAGGAAACACTCTTGGTAGACTCCCAAGGCTTGTGCGAGTGCTGTTGTTTATGGGATGAATTGAGACACTTACGTGGCAAATTTAATCACACACTACAGTTATTGAAATTTTGCTCATATAATTCCAAATAAGCATACAACTCTCTCTCTCATTCATTACTGGGTGATCCAGTTTTTAGCTCAGTAAAAACAAACTTTCATTCTTTTCTTGTGCTGTGTCTTTGAAGCTACCATTCCCATATTTTCCAGCTTTCCAAAATCTACCCTCTCAGTTGTTGAAATATGTGTATTGGAGTCAACTGAGTCCCTCCACCCTGACCAGGTATAGTTAGCATTTTCCACTGCAGATGGACACCCACAGAAATCAGGCCCAGAAGAAAGAAATTGACCACCAACGCTTGGACCTAGGAGGTTCTGGAACTGACTGCTGTAAATCTGTGTCATTTGGCAGCTGTAAAGTCGAGAGAAAGAAGTGCTTTCAAAGGAGAAATCGGTAACCTCTGACCTCTCCCAACTGTTTAATACTGAATTCTTCACCTTTTTCAAAACTGCTGTGAGTAAAATTGGGCTCTGCGGCATAATTATGGGAATGCCATTTAATTTTTATGAACAATGGCATCATCATTTACTTAACCGTCTTCAAAGAATTTTCAAGCAGTTACTCAATTTTTAAAATGTAATAATTGGTGTTGATTCAAGTCAGAGCCACTTAAGCCATTTACCTGTGACTTGGATTTATTTTATCAACACATCATGTTCTGACTACATCCACAGATGTCAGAAATGTGAGTCACTTCCACATACCTGAAAAGTCTGGCTTTTTTGCCTTTTCGTCTCTTTAGAACATGAGGTTGTGAGGTTGTTATCATCAGGCCTGGGCCTTGCTGGGGCTGGAGACGAGACATCTGGATTCTGGATCTAAGTTTGAAGTACGTCCAAATCCTTTTTAGTTGCATCAGATAAAGTTTCACCTGTACAATTTCAAATCTCACCATCCTTCAAGGGACTGAACATAATGTTGTGCTTCTTTATGGTGGTTATGCTTATTAAATATTAAAACCAAACATTACCACTATAAAAAGACTTTTACAGCCATGGGCATTTTCCCTGGTAATAAAATTTTACTTAGTTTTATTATTCCTTCTGTAGGGCGTATCTGAGATCTCACAGAGACTACTGAACTGGAAATGTAAGTAATATGTGGTAGCTAGGAGGGGGCCACGCAGAGCGGAGCCAGTTAAGAGGAACCGCAAGCTGGGGGAGGTTTGAGTTGGGCACAGATTCCATGGAAAAAGCTCCACTCACGTGTAGGTGCAAGGCCATTGGTATTTCCCAAGGACCACCCTGTGCTGCAACTTTCGGCTGATACACTTACTAAAGTGATTCTCCTGCTAAGCTGAACACAGGAGCTTTCCTCTCCCACCTCTGATCATTCGACACCGTGGCTTGAGATACTTGCCTTGCCTTTCTGCCAGCTCCCCTTAGGGAGAAAAGCTGTTGTCATGGTCCAAGACTGCAAGCTGGACACTAAGGATTCTAGACTCTAGGGTGGTGGAGAGTAACGGACAGAGACCTGCACTGCTGAACTGGCTGCAAGAACCAGTAAATTCTCCTCGGGATCCACAGAACCTCAATATTCATGAGGTGTGTGGAAGAATTCATGGCCCCATAAAAGTCTTTGCAGAACACTTTGAATTTTAAGTGGAATGAATGATTAAAGAGTAACACCAACTTCATTTAACCTTTGCCTGTACTTAGTGGAAGGTGAGGAATCCTCCGCAGGGGCTGTGAGGAGTTCAGCCACGGGATGCACACTCTCTCCCACAGGACAGGGTGGGTTTGCAGCATGGCCATCCTGGAGGGCAGGTGGGGAGGCCTGGTCCTGCGACTTGCCTCCATGGTGTTCCTGCTGAGGTGCTCTGGGGAGGCGCCAGGCCTGGTGTCTGTGGGCAAGGAGGACACAAGAGGGGCTCGTGGGACACCTGGGCTGAATCCCGATGGGGAAGGCTGGTAGTGTACCTGCAGGACATGAGCTGGTTTTAGAAGTTTCTGGGGAGACAGTCTTAGGGAAGGACTCTGTGTGGTCACTGAAGTTGAAAGAAGCAGAATTTGATGTGAATTCTCACCCAGGTAGGAGTGAAGGAGAAGGTGGATTGCCCAGCAAAGAGGGCTGAATATTGTCCCAGCTCCTTCAAAGTATGCCCACAGTCTTATCCCTTGACCTCTAAATCAACCTTAATTGGAGAAAGGTCTTTGCATGAGAAATTAATGCAAGGATCTAGAGATGGACCATCTTCCTGGGTTATCCCTCTGGCCCTGTAACCCAATGGCAAGTGTCTTAGAGGGAACAGCAGACGTGGGAGACAGATGTGGGTGACAGAATGCAGAGGGTGCATTCAAGTGGCTGCAAGCCCAGGACCACCTGGAGGTCCCAGAAGCAGGAGAAGCTTCCCGAGAGCCTTTGAAGTGAGCTCAACCCTGTGGACACCAGAAGTTTGGACTTTGGGCCTCCAGAATCGTGAGAGTGAATTCAAATTGTTTGAAGCTGCTCATTGGTGGTAGTAGTTACCACATCCTCAAGAAGCAAAAGTTTCCCAAATCACAGAGATGCTGGAGGACTGACCCCTGTTTACAGGTAAGGAGGAGGCAAGGAGGATTGCAGGGCAGACGTTGCACCCTCCAGATGCAGAAGGCAGGACACCTGCAGGCCCACCCTGCTCCGTGGTTTGCCTGAGTGCTGGGGACAGCCCATTCCCAACCAGTGTAATTGCTCCTGTCCAGGATAGGAAACCGAGACCACTAGGCTTTTCTTGACACATTGTTTGTGCCAAGGCTTCGCAGGTTGGCTCAGCTGCATTCTTCAGGATCTGAACCAGGGGACATGACTGGGAGAACAAAAGAGAATGCAGCAAGAACCGTAGCAGGAAAAAATCCCCTCTACAGTGAGGTGGCAGTTTAGGTCGCATTTGAACAGAGAAGTTAAATCCCCTGTCGGTAGTTGCTTTACTGATTGAATATGATGGGACGTGATGCTGCATGGGAATACCTGTGGCAGAATCATTGCTCCATGGGTACGTGCCATCCAAAGACAGCTCCACCCAGAAAGAGAACCTACCCCCGTCATCCATGCTCCCAAAGGTTGTTGGGACTCGTCAGAATAGTAGACTCCCTGGGTGGCCTGAATTTCACTGGATGCAGGTTTTCAACATTTGATTCTCTACAACAAGGCACAGGAGGGTCCTCCTTGAACCCCTGGCCTCTGGAGCAAGATCCCTAGAGAAGAAATCCAGACAAGGATAGCGCCTGTCATAGAAGGTTGGGCAGTTTTACGTATGCTTGTATGGGCTTACATTATGGCTTTGAAAGTATTTGGCAAAGCAAAAATGGAGTTTACATTTTATTTATTTCCTTGTTATCTGCAAGAAGACTCCCAGGACCCACTATGACATGATGCACCAAGTTGTTCTCATCCAGACCATGAACACAGCACTGTCAGGCACATGGTAGCTCTCTGCTGGGCCCGGGCTCTCTGCCCTGCACATCATGTAGCATATAATGTCACCAGTGGCAGTGGGGGGAACAGGGCAATCAAACCTCATTAGGAAAAAATGGGGTAGTTTTTAAGATTATTGACAGCCTTTAAAATCTGAATTTCTCAACAGTTCATTAAAACAGAGCAGTGGATGTTTCTTGTGTTAGTTCTAACCTTAGATCAGCTGCCCTTTCTATGTTGATGCATAGTCAATTTCTCAATGTATTTGTTTTTAAAAATCATTTCACTGCCACATTGTAGTTTTATAAATTTAGAAAAATGTGAACAAATCCTAGCAAATTTGAAGCTTAAGTGGTACTGCAAATGTCTGTCCCATACTGTGCACTGTCTGCACAAAACTCCGCTCAACCCTCATGCAGCACACGTGATCCTGTCCTCTTCTTGTGCTGAGCTTTTTCATGACTATAACATAATGCTCACAGATTATGCACCATGGCCACGCTGAAAGATTGTGGTCAGTCAGGCCCTGTGCCCTTTCTATCACTGGCCCCCGGGGAGGAGGCAAAGCTGCATGTTGCTTTCCTTGCAGAGTTGTCTGAGAGGGGTTCACGTGAGGACCCAGGCCAGCAGACAGAGTTCTTGTCCCTCACCCTGTCCACCCACCTTGCTCCACCACACAGGCAGGTGCCTGCAGCCCTTGCACTCCTCCCTTTATCACCGTCTCCTCAGTCTCGCCAGACCCCTCCTCCAATGTGCCCATAGGGAGCCCTTTACGTGCACAGCATGAGCACATGCCCATGGCATGATAAGTGCCCAAGAAAGACCATCTGCTCCAGATGAGGGTGCTAGGGAGCCAGCCCCTCCCTTCATGGAATGCTCCATGCATAAATACCTCCAGGCTTCTCTTTCCCGCAGGCTTTCTCCACCCAGGGACTTCCCTCATGCCCCTGGCTGCCCCTCTCCATCTAGCGGCCCATAGAAGATGCTCATCTCCTCCCATTGCTCTCGTTCCCATGTCCGTCCTTCTGAAGAACAGGCCCTTGCTCGCACTGTCTGTCCTGCACCCCACTTGCCCTGTGAGGCTTCGGCCCTTGTTGGTGTGGAGCCCACGCTGCCCTCCTGGGAGGACCAGCACATTCTTGCAGGGTTGGGGCTGGCCGAGTGTGCACAGCCTCAGCAACACCGCTCCTGTCCATCTTCCTGGCTGGGCAGATAGATCTTACCCAGCGAACCGAGGCTGGACCCATCCAGAGCACAGAGCCTGGTCTCAGGGTGCAGAAGCCTCTGAGGTCTTTAGGTAGAAGTGCTGGTGTCCTGGGTATTTGCCTTTGGACAAGTGAGAAAAGTCATTTGGCAGGAGGTGCCCTGAGGAGCTCCACTGGGAATCTGGAGAGATGCTGGGGAGGGTGGATGGCACTTAAGTCAGAGCCTGGACCACAGCTCAGCCCTCTCTCGTGGCTGCTGTCATCTAACTCTACCACCCTTATCATTCTTAGTTCCCCAATGACAGCAAAAGCCTATGTCCGTGGAAGGAGCTCAGAGATCATGGAGTGAGACCTGGTCCCCACCTGGGGTACCCATGACTCTTCCAGGTGAAGCAGGTGCCCCTGGCCCATGGAAGATTAGACTGCTGGAGTAGGATTGGGACTTACAGGGAAGCCTGCTCTTCCTTTTGCTCTCTGATTCTGCATCCTACCTGCCTTCTCAAGGCCAGCCTGAGCGATGGCACCTGGATGTGCCTTTGGGATGTCTTAACCAGTTATGCAGAAAGAAGCTGCCGGTTCTCCTATGTTGTCTATCAATACAGCAATGAACAAGCTGGGACCTGTCTTGATTCATGATCTATAGGGTAGAAGATATCCTGAGCTTCTTGTAGGTCGCCTGCTACACGTGGTACATGTTGTGGTTACACAGAGACATGTTAAATAGGGAGCCGTGTCCTGTCTCAGTGGTGAGTTCCTGCTTCTTTCTTGATGTGCTAGTCAGCTTGGGATACCACAACAAAATACCGCATACCAGTTGTCTAAAAGAAAAAAGTGTATTGTCTCAAGTTCTGGAGGCTAGAAATCCAAGGTCAGCATTCTACCTGTGAGGTTTCTGGGAGGGTCACTTCCTGGCTTGTAGAGGGCATCTTGTTACTGTATCCTCAAATGGCCTGTCCTCAGTGTGCAATTATAGAGAGAGGGACTCTCTGTGTCTCCTTTTTTAAGGTCACGTATCCTATTGGATCAGGGCCCTACTATTGTGACCTCATTCCACCAAATTACAACCTTATTCCAAGCTTAGCCACACTGGGGGTAGGGCTCAAGGCTCAGTCCAAACATGAGGACTGAGTCTAAGTGACCAGCCTTCCACAGCATGTGGCGAAGTCTTACTGAGTGAAGCTCAGTGCTCTGTGGATTACACTAATCACCAGCAGGAATGTTGAGGACCCTCACCCAGGGGAAGATGAGGAGTGGTCTTTGGAAGCAAAAGAAAAGGGCAAGGTGACCATGAAGAAGCATCCAGAAGCCAAGAGCAGGGTTGGGGAATTCTGTCCATGAAGCCCAGGAGGAGTGTTGGCTGCAGACCAAGCCCACTTGGGGAAAGGAGCTCTCTCCCCACACCCCGCAGGGCCCGAATGTTCCCTCCAGGAGGACAGGAATGCAGTCACTGTTAATGGGCTCGGGGATGGCCATGGCAAAGACTCGGGAGACAACCACCCCCCCCACACAAACTGAGCCCCAGTCTCAGGACTCCAGTCTCTGGTTGAAGCCATCCCAACCTTGAGGAACGGAACACAATGGTTACACGTGGCCCCAAATATCTGTGGGGACCACACCAGGCACAAAAGTGTTTCTCCTAAATGCCCTGCCACTGGGGTACAGGTTGCTGGACAGGAGAATTATGGCCAGAAAACTCACATGGACCCACACGTGAAAATACTGGCGTCTCCTCAGACTCGGTTTGAAGAAGGTTGTCTAATGACAGGCACATCAGTACGAATACAGCATCTCTTCTTTTTTCTAAAGACCTGCAAATATGGTCATGAATATTGTAAATTTTTGGAAAAAATATAGTACATAGAAACGATGCAGCTACTGATATTTTTCAACTTCTACCATGTAACTGTTGGGAAGGTAGCAGGAGACATAAATGAGGAGAAGCTGTTGTAGTGCACTAATATTGAAGTAACGGTGACCAAGTATTGCTAGATACTCACATGCTTTTCACATGTGTGAGTTCTGGTCTTCTGTTGGTATGGCCTTCCCTCCCTGCCTCCCTGCCCTGTTCCACTCAGAGAGCAAGGGTGACCTATCTCTTCTGAGTCCAGCACCTGCCCTCTAGTTGGAGGAAAGAGAATTTGAACTCTGCCCCAGGAATGATGATCAATGGGTAGTGTTAGTATATGATTAATAACAGAGCACAACCCTTGGAGGCATGGGGGGCAGGAGAAAGAGTGTCCTTGGAGGCGGTGGCCTCTGAGTCCTGTGCAGGGGTGACCTTCGGTCAGCACACACTGCAGAAGTGATGCTCCTGCTGCCAGCCTCTGGCTGCATGGGTTTCTGACCTAGAACCCATGGCAGGCAGCTCACCTTAGATAGGTGTCCACCCGTCAGGTGTAAGGACCGTTACCTCCCACCAAGCCATTCTCTGTTCATTTCCTGTGCAATTCTCTGTAGTACACTGTCATCCTGACCAGGGTGGTTACCTTTGTGGATCAGCCCTTGAACTTGGGAGGCAGACGTGTGAAAGGGAGTGCAGGTGGGCGAACAAGGACCACGTCTTTCTGCAGGCTGGACTGCAGGTTCATGCAGCTCTGTGGCTGGTGTCAGGTGGCCCAACGAGTGACCGAGGCTCTGTGGGCTACTGCAGCCTCATCAGAGCCAGGCTGCGCTGGCTTCGTTATCACCTGGGCCAGCCGCTATGGGGATCCCCTCTCCAGCGGCTTGTACATAACCTACAGATAGCTACTCAGAAATGCTTTGGCCAGGGGCAATCTCTGGAAAAAATATGACTCCCAGGGCAGCCGCAGGGCTGTGTAGCTCCTCCAAACCTTTCCCTAAGAGGCCTCCCAAGCTGAGCCAGGCAGCTCGCTACGGCACAGCACACTCACCCTCTCCCCACCTTAGTGGCTGCTCCACATTAAACGCTGTGGGAAGGAAGCCTTCTGCACAGCCACAACGCCTGTCCCGGTTCCCACCCAACAACTTTTAATTAGCTTCTTTAAAATAACAAATGCTAAGAACCGCCGTGCCATCTTAATGAGTGCACATTTCCAATGTTCTTTTATTTTAATTCTACCTGGGTTGGTCCTCTGTTATATATCACCCATCCATCTGCATATAATTTCCTTGGTGGCGCATTCTATTTTTGGAAGATTGTGTGAACTAAACAACCTGAACTCCACTCGTAGAGATTTTTCTGTCATTTCCTGAGCTTAGGTGATTTTTGACTGAAATTTATGTATCTCAAAAGAAAAAAAAAGTCTGAAAATGGCTGGGATACTGATCAGGAACACATAAAATTCAAGCTAAAAGCAATTCCATTTCAAAACAAGGAATCAATAAGTTCAGAATGCCTTTGAGTGATTTTAGCTGTGGGCCTGGCAATTAGCTTCCATATGCTGCTGAGTTTTATAATTATAATATATTATGTGATACTGCATTTTTTTCATTAACTCACCTCCTAGTAGTAATATAGATTTATATCTTGCTTAGTAGTGTGTAAAGTACATGAAAGTAATAAAACTGCATTTAAATACATATTTCATAATTCAGGATTATCACCCCATTATTCCTGATTAGGAGAGTATGGTCCATGCAGGAAGATGGATGCCGGCGACCCCTGGTCTGTTTTCTAAGGACCTAACCAATAAACACTGGAAGGTAAAGATAATAGCATTGCTTTTTGTTAATGGAAAATAACAAAACTATTTGAAGGACCCACTAATCTCTCAATTACACTTGAAAAAGTGTAGCCCTTATCCTGAGGGGGTGCAGAAAGGGCTGCTCATTCCTTACTCTTTCTTCTTCCTGCATCCTGAACAAAGGTGCAGCACCTGGTGATGGGCCAGCAGGTTGTGGGGAGCCCAAGGCTGGAGGAGGTGTGGGCTTCACATTTCTGTTGTTTGACATTGTCCAACCCGCTGTGCATTTTCCCTCTCTGAGCTTCTCAAAGACGCAGCAGGCATCAGCAAGTGAGCTGAGAAACCACGGAAGCTCCAGAGCACAAGGCAGTTCAGGGTTTTCGCTTCTCTGAGAAATGTTCCTTGGTGCAAGGTTGAAGCTCCCTTGTGACTGATGCTGAATGGGCGGGAAGTAACTAGGTCCACTGTGAGTATGGCTTCACGTTAACTCCGCCACGAAATTACCACAAAGCCCTAGTTCAGCACATCCAGCAAAGCAGCCCTGCAACCCAGAGGGAGAGTGATTCAACCCACTGTGAGTCCATAATTCCAAAGCCACGGATTTCAGTTCTGATTAGGTCACGAAGCCATTTATGCTCAAATTAGTTCCCAGTCTAAATAAATACACGCTTGGCGATGCCTCAATTACTAACCTTTGAAGTGCTGTGAGGGCCTCTCTCAGCCTTTGGTATGACTTACCCATACGTGTGTGCTGAATAGGACCTCTTAAAGTTCAGAATAATAGGAACAAACAGAAACTCAGCCTGCAATGCACACAGCATAAATCAAATTTTAAAAGGGGTAGCTAATTGAATAGCTAGCGATAAATATTTTAAATTTAAAACATTTTTCCCCATGAATTTTTTCTTTAGCACTAATCAAAGCAGCACTTTGGAAGGTCTATTTCATGTTCTGGAAGCTCTTCAGTTGCTTAAAGAGGTTTTCTTCCCCTCAGTGAGAAGGTGACCTGTGTGACATTACCCTTGCTGGGACAAGCCAAATGACAGAGTGCACAGAGCCCTATAGGTCCCTGCAGCTAAGTGGACTGCAAGGGCCCATGACTGTGGGCACCTGGAGGAAGACAGCAACTCACCTGCAGGTGCCCTTTTTCAAATACCCAGCGTCTGCAGCTTGGCGTTTGGGTAAGTGAAGTCACGCGCCCTTTCGTGATTCCTTAAGCTGGCATGCCAGGCGCAGCCTTCTGTTTTTCCTGAGTGTGGGGATACCATGAGGACATCGTGGTGCAGCAAGCTGTGCTTTGCTCTGGGTGCAGCCAGGCTGCTCAGGGCCCCTCCTGGTTCTGCTCTGTCTCTCATTGCTCTGAAACGCCTGCCCTTTGCTCCCTTATTCCCTCTGCCCACTTGGTCACTGTTACACTTCCTTTCCACCATGTTTCTAGTGCTCGTGGCTTGGTTACATCTGACCTCAGTGGAAGCCCTTAGGTCCCATTTGCTGGTGCTCTGTGAAGAAGGACCATGTGTGACGGAGGTAGACCCTGGTCCCTGAGGAGTAGGCACAGCTGACACAGGACCCTCTCCTCGGTATATGCTTAAGAGAAATAAAAACATGTCCACAGAGAAACTCAAGTGTTCATTGTTAAAAAACTCAAATTGCATTATCACAGCAGCCAAAACACAGAAGCCCCACAAATGTCCATCAGCTGAGGAACAGGTGAGCACTGTGAAGAGGGAGGAAAAGAAAGGAGGTTCTGAGCCATGATGCATGATGGACGGCTTCTGAATAGCACGTACTTCAAGGAGTCCCATCACTAAGCCCTCATCTCACCTGACCCATCACGTGCAGCGTCCAGAAGCAAGCTGTAAGGCACAAACCGGGTTAGTGGTTGCCAGGGGCTGGGGCCAGGGGAAAGGATAGGGTGGGTGTGCTAGCTCAAGGGTCCACATTTTTCCATGTGGTAAAATTAATTGGACAACTCTGTGAGTAGATTGAAGCCACTGTCATACCTGTTATGAGGGTGAGCCTGTGGCTGTGGATTATATCTGAATAAAGCTGTTACCAAAAGCAAATAATCAACACCCGGTGCAGGACGCCAGCTCAGAGCCTGAGAAGCAGTGCTCTCTGTCCTGGCACCTGGGCTCTGCGAGTTTTCACTTGACGTTCCAGATCCTGTGTAGTTTTGGGGAGTAGGTTCTGTGATGTCTTGAAGGTTAGTCCTTTAATGCAAAGCAGAGTCCCAGGGGTTGGGGCCTATATTTCAGCCCCACATATGGGAAACCTTGACACCAGGGCATGCCGACTTGTGAGGGTCACATCAAGGGTGAGTGTATTTGGGAGTAGGAGAAGGAAGGTTCTCAGGGGTGAGGAAGAGCCGCAGAGGACAGCTTCGGGAGGGGAGGGGAGGAGAAGAGTGGGGATAGCCCCTGGATACCCCGACCTTCATTGCAATGTGCCAGCTGCTTCCTCCAATACTTGGAGATGCTCACTCTCAGGGCAGAGTCCAGTCCTCCAAACCAGGGGCTGGGCACTTACTGCCTGCCTTCCAGCCCATAGGTTCCCAGAGCCCAAATGAAAGGCAGAGTCCATAAGCAAATGTTTGGAGATTGAGTGAAAGTGTCTAAAATCATATCGCCTCTCAGACAATATCCAGGTTTGACTTTCAGTTATTCATGAATAGCCAGCAATGTGTGCTACTGCTTCCAGGGGGCCACATTCAAGAGGAAAAACCAAGTCCCAGGTGAGGGGCTGATGCTCCAGTCCTGGGAGGTGCTGCAAGAGAGTAGTATGACGTGCAGCCTTAGGAAGACTCTGGCTTTGGCTTAAAGTGAAAGGTGTTTCCCCGGAGCTTTATCCCAACCGAACACAAGAGTCCAAAAGAACAGAAGGCCAAAGACAGAGAGTGCAACGGGCATGCAGGACTGGCAGGTGGAACACTGGCCAGGGTCTCGAGCAGTCAGTTGGCAGGCACATCACCTTGGGCCATGCTTTTAAAAACAATAAGATGTCACAAATGGATTTATTGCTGGAAAAAAACAAGTGTCAGGATGTAAGTGTGGCCTTGGCGATTGGCATTTCTCATCGCACAGCCCCAGCAAGGGCAGGAGCCGATAGCAGCTGGAGCTGGGGCTTCAGTGTTACTCATCTAATTTCAAAGATAGCAATGTGTACACAGAGGCCACCTTAATTGACAAGAGCAGCGAGCGGCAAGATAGACCCCTCTGTGATGTTTCTCTAAGACAAGCCAGATTTAAATTAAAAGCTTCTTCATAAACACACAGAGGGGAAACAAAGAGGAGTGTGACGAAGGTGAGGAAGAGGAGGAGGAGGAGGAGGGCAGATGGATCAGGACCCAGGTAATCAGCACCAGAACAGGTGTCCGCCGCCTCCAGGACTCCAAGTGCGGGGCTGGCCGGAGCAGCGCCTCCTCTCCCTTCCTTTTGGCAGTTTCTTTGCCTGCTCTAGATTGAAGAAAATAGGAATGAGCATCTTTCGACCACAAACAGATGTGCTTGATAAAGAAAATGTCAGCAAAAATACTAAGCCAATGTGTCACAGCAGCTTTCTGACAGATAGAGGGAAAAGGTAAGAAATGTTCTATCATGTCCGACAAGGTGTTCTTTTTGAGATTTAAAGATCAGTGTGCAACTTTAAACATGTTTGTCACTTTGGCTCTGACTGCAGCTATCTGGGGCTTCACAAGAACTTTATCAGCCAGGCATAGGGGGAAAGAAAGGAGCCCGCTCCCATTTATCTCAGCTCGGTTCCCTTCAAAGCCAACAAATAAATTACAGTGTACATTTGATACAAATTGATTTCTTAACTCAAATAACAATGTTGTCCTCCCAGTGGGGCCATGTGTCACTCACTTTCGAGGCTGAGTGAAAGGTTCAATCCGTCTGGGTGACAGAAATAGGCCTGGCGCTGCTCACGGAGGAATGCTAATCGCCCGGGCTGGCCCGGCCTTTGTGGGCCGGCCGCGATAAGGGGAATCAGGCTGCCCTGTCACTGGGCGCCAGGCCCCATCAGCGTTTGTTCCAGCACACTAGATGGGCCCTGGAGTTGCCGTCCTATTTCATGTGGTAAAATAAGATCCGGCCACTGTGGCTAAGATGCCCGTGGCTGGGACGCCACGCGGGAGCCAAAGCGAGAGGAGACCCATTGAATATCTTCAGCTGATCTTATCAGAGCAGGAGAAATGAGATATTGGCAGGGGCTGTTGAGTTTCTCACAGCTGAGCAGGTTAATAAGGTGAGGAGGTAGGCCACCAGCTAATTGGATTTGGCCTGGCTTGATAGACAGTGGCCGCGCGGCAGGGGAGGCGCACAGCCGGGCTGGCTCTTTGTTTGACTTGAAGCCCGAGGAGGAAACAGTCTGCGGCTCTGCTGAGCCCAGCTCCGGGCACCTTCCTGAAGCCCCCAGCAGGCAGGGAACCTCCTCTGGCCCAAGCCGCTGGGTGTTCTGATTTGACTCAGTGCTGAGCTAACAGAGCCCTGGCATGGGGGCACCTCCCAGTTCTAGACCCCAGGTTGCTCCCCAAGGTCTAGGTGAGGACGGAGCCGGGGTCTGGGATTCAGGGCCAATCAAATCCACCTGCACCTCCTGAGCTGACCCCATGCGGGCTTCCAAGGATGCCAAGAGACCTGCTTCCCTTCCACCTTTGGTGATGGCTGGTTCCATCGGGTACCATGACCCCAGTGATGTACAGGAGACCCCCGATGGGTAGTCTAGCTAGTCATCAGTCTCCACATTCACGGGGCATCTTCCAACTGCGGAGTGTGAGAAGGGAATCCCACTCACTCCCCTACTCTCCACATACTGAGGATGCCAGTGGTTTTCAGTACTCCTTGAACACTGACCTTGAACTTGACCATGTGCATTCACAGCTCTCTAGGACAACATCTGGGACAAGTTAAGTATTCACCCAGGATCCATCATTACTGAATCTCAATGCCTTGGAGGGCTATGGGTGCCACGCTGCGTGTGGTACAGTGCTTGCCCAGCAGTCTGGGCCAGGGGTCCAACCACAGCACCACCAAATGAGCAAACTAACAAACAATGTTGATATCTTGGAATTAAGAAGTAAATTTTAATTAAATGTTGATATAGATCAATATTATATAGAAAGCTATATGTTGATATTTATTCATAAATGTCAATATTTCCATATAAATGTTGCTATAAATGTATGTTTCTATTACTTTACATTGCATAACTTTTTCCAATTATTTCAGAAAATTTCTTTATCATTTTGCATCCCAAATCGAGCAGTGCAGCCCAGTCTGGGTCTTAGGATCTGGAGAAGAGTACATTATCCAATGCACAGGTGACTAAAGTATAATTTTTCCAGTATGTTTTACTAAGTATCATGAACATTTTCTGCATTGTAAATATTCAACCCTTAGCTAATTAATGCAAAACTAAAGTTACATAAGATTCTCCTAAGTGGCACATCAGGTATTATTTCTGCTTATATTTAAAATCTTACTCAATTTCTGTTTTTTGTTTTTTTTTTTTTTTTTTTTTCTGCTCGGCAATGCTTATCAAGACACAGTCACAGCCAGGGCACTGGGCTGGATGCTTAGAGGAGAAAATGAAGTCTTGCAGACATGCCATCAAAGGGCGCACACTCTTCTCCTCTCGGGGTGTCCCCTGGAGACCTGGGCAGGCTGTTGCTCACTGCTCCTTCTGGTGTAGGATTCTCTGTGGAGGGTTGCTGGGAGGAGTTGGTCAGTGCTTAAAACATCTGTCCTGTCACTAATGATGTTGCTCTGGGTGAGGAGGCTCCTGCCCAAGGCCACAGGCCCCATGCCCTCTCCCTTCCAGGTTGTCAGTGCCCTGGGTGGCCTGGGGCAGGGAGGAGCACTGCCTTCCAGTGCCTTGTAGAGGAGCAGAGTGCACGCCCCAAACACACCCAGCTGGGCCCAGAGTGAGTCCTAAGAGGTCAGGGACCATGAGTTCATGCCCTGAGCAGTCACTCCAACGTCTAGGCCTGGAGAAAAGGCCACTCAACGTGGCTCCTCTGGGCAAGAGCAAGAGAAACCGATGGCAAGGAACTGAGTCCCCAACACTCAGGAGTGGGGAAGGACACTACCTGGTGATGGCAGCCCCTCAGAGGGTCACAGAGACCACATTCTGGAGCCCGAGTCAGTTAACAAAAGGGGTGTGTGTGGAGCCTTTTGAAATGTTAACTCCACCAACTGATCTGTCAAAACTATTCTTCAGTCTTAAAGAGGAGAAGGATTTGTCATTAGTGACAACATGGGAGGAATTGGGTGAACATCGTGGGAAGTGAAGCCAGCTAAACTTGGAACTCAAACCTGAGAGCTGTCACTGTGTGCAGAGTGCGGCTGAGCCCAGGGAGGCAGGATGGAGTGGGGTGTGGAGTGAAACCAGAGGCACCGAACCACACGGGAGGCATGAGCAGCCTGCCTGCCTTTTACTTTCCACCCAGCATGGTGCATATAGCTAATAAGTGAGGCTGTGCAGCACAACATCACTGAGAGCAAACCTCAAATCTTCTCATCAGAAAAAAACGCCAAACGTTGGTGGTCACACATAGGTCTATTAGCTTGATTTAATCATTCCACCTTGTATTAATGAAATTGACCAAATCATGCTGTATGCAAGTACAAATATATCACAATGAGTTCCACTTTTATGTATAACAGCAATGCACCAATTGAAACATAAATTAATAGAAGAAAGACTAATAGAGCAGAGGGGGCTTGGGAGAGGAAGAAAGGGGGGTAATACTGGGGATTGAAGGGGAGCAAATTATGTTATATGCATTTATATACATCAAAATGACCTCCAAAATTGTGTATAGCTATCATGCACAATAACATAGTACATTATTTTATATTATAATATATAGCATATATTATTTTTATGTATAGATGTAAAAGTCATGACATCAATTTATCCCTCATAAACATATAACTGATAACTAGTCAATGTTTCTAAAACACTAATCAATTGCTTTTCCCATGCCTCTGGATGCCTCAGTTGTCATCAGAGCTGCTGAGGCACATGTACCTCCATCAGAGCAGGGATAACTTCATCACAAGTACAATTTAAAAGTCAACACAACAGGACATTGACAGGTGACACATGCATATGTTAAAATCATCAGAATGAGGTGATGGAACTGGAAGTGTGGGGTGCATGTCACTGTTGCCCTGGAAGGGTCAGGGCTGTCTCTGCCTAGCAGGAGCTGGTTTCTGGAGCCTTTGGAGGAGATAAGGGCTTCAGCTACACCTACTTTGGACAAGATGCTTGAGCAGAGGCAAGGTGGCGCAGAGGCTCTGAGGGGGAACTTAAGAGTTCACAGACTGGGGCTGAGCCACGGAGTGAGGTAAAGCAGCGGGGGAAGGCCCCAGGTGTGATGGTAGGCTGGGCTGAGCATCAGGGGAGCGTGGCTTTTGCTTCAAGGACATGGGAGCTAGCTGTTGGCAGACTCTAAGTAGAAGCCTGAGCCATCTTGCACTTGCAAAGCCTTGGTTGAACTGACTGGTTGAAAACAGAGCAAAGGGGTGAGGATGCAGACAGGAAGACCCCTGGAGGTTTGACAGCAACCCAGGAGAGGCCCCAGGTCTTCAGGCAAGATGGCGGCATGAGCAGTGAGCAGTGAGAGGTCGGGTCCTGGATGGGGTAAAGTCCCAGTTTCCTGCTAAGCTGGCTGTCGGGTGGTGAAGTAAGAGCGTTGGGAGCCATATTTCGCCTGAGATGTTGGCACATAGGACTTGCTCTTGGCTGTGGGGGAAGCTTGCAGGAGAAACTGGTTTAGAGGGTGCAGGGGAGAGTATTCACTCATCATCCAAG
The DNA here is from genome assembly GCF_964194105.1 of Spermophilus citellus. Taxonomy (NCBI): domain Eukaryota; kingdom Metazoa; phylum Chordata; class Mammalia; order Rodentia; family Sciuridae; genus Spermophilus; species Spermophilus citellus. The sequence continues at coordinate 285,517,931 of NC_138182.1, read as the reverse complement.
AAGTTCACCGGGTGGAAACACTGGAGATGAGGCTGGGACTGAACTTCACCTCTGGGAATGTGGGCATCTGAACAGAACTGGAAAAGATAGGGCTCCGGCAGAGTCCTGGTTCCACATGGAGAGTCCCTGCTTGGGGAGGAAGTCCCCTCAGGAAGGTTGAGCTGGAGGTCATCGAGGGAGGTGAATGGAGTGTGTGATTTCCTGTTCATGCTTCTCACTGGCCACATGAAGGATGATGCAGAACTGCCTGGTGGACCTAGGACCTGGCAGTCTCTGGACGGCGTCTCTCTGAGAGCAGAGACCACACCTCCTGTGAGTTGTGCTGCAGAAGAAAGCACAGAATCAAACTTCAGGGAAAATGGCCCAAGAAAAGCGGATTTTGTTTGCTCCTTTGCTTTTATGTGGAGAGTGTGATAGTAGGTGCTGCAGACAGGGAGGGCACAGTGGGACGTTAGGGCGTGCTGGGCCCCTGGGATCTTTCCACTCCTCTCCGGCCTGAAGCAGCTCTGCTCATGTGAGTGGATGTTGGTCTCAGAAGGGAAGAACGAGCTCAGAGTGCACAGACTCATCCCGGTGGCTCTTTTCTTCTTACATAAGGATCAGCAGGAGGTGAAGGTCCCCAAAGCAGAGCTGTGGCAGGTGTTGATGTTAGAGTCGGCCACCATAAGGAATCTCTGCTGTCTGACCAGGCAGCAGGTGTGGATCACCCTACAAGGAGTAGACAGCCAGGGAGACGCGGGCTCCTCAGGGTTGAGAATGGTCCTTAGAAGGCTGCGTGACATTTTGAATTTATGATCACTTGAAGTTTCAGATGTAGGAAACTGAATCCCACGTGTGTGTGTGTGTGTGTGTGTGTGTGTGTGTGTGTGTTTTCTGTATGAAAACACATTGCTTAAATTTAAAATTTGTCTTTTAAATCAGTAGTTTTCAAAGATCTTGATTGGGTCATTTTTATTCATAAAAGGCAAAATCCCGTCCTACCAAAGCTTAGGGGCTGTGGCTGCAGTTTATGAGGGAAAGGACACAAATAGGCACCCAGTGCCCCAGCCTTGCTCCCTTGCCGACCCTGGATCCCCAGGGCTGAGAATGTCTACTCTAGGTCCTCGCACCCACAGTGGTCAGCCCTGGAGAGCTCTACGTCTCCTGTCCCCTGACTTCTGCACAATGACAGCTGGATCTCTCTAACTACGCAGCAGCCCAATTGGCCCTTGGTTTCCATGGTGTCTCTGAGTCTCGGGCAGCCCCTGAGGTCCCCCCCCACACTCAGTGGTTTTCTCAGCTCACAGTGTGGGGAGCCTCACACAGACCACACCTGGGATGACAAGGAACACAGCGTCTCCAGTGGGAGCTGAGGGAGGACCGGTGGGAAGACAGAGCTCTGGAGGAGCCCTGAGCCGAGGGCTTCACAGAGAACAGCAGAAAGAGGGTCGGGTCGGGCTTGGGTTGCCCGGGGGCAGAGGTGTGAGGGGAGGTGTATGGGCTGGGCCAGGCTCCGAGAGGAGAGATTCCAGGCCTCTGTGGGACGAGTGTTTGCCGTGAGGGTGACGGTGGCTGGAGAAGGAGCCTGACTCAGAGTCCTCCCAGAAGTCTGCACTCCGGCTGTCGCGGGGAGGAGGCTGCCAGCCTCTACCCCTGTAGCCAAGCTTGGCACACCAGAACCCAGGCGGGCTCCACCTGCTGTGGGAAAGAAAGGGCAGGCAGAGAGCAGAGCCCCCTGTCCTGAACCCGGACCCCACCACTGCTGACCCCCTGGGACCTGTGCTGCCAGAGTAATGCAAACACCAGGTCCAGGTGGAGGGAAGTCAGAGCTGGCTCCTCTGGGGTGGGAGGGAGCCCCTGCTCCCGGCCTCTCTCAGGACTCCGCTGCTGAGCCACGGGGGCTCCTGGGAATATGGATGCAGGCCCTGACCTCTGCCTTCATCTTCATGGTCTCCCCGCTTTTATGAACTTTGGCCCTGTTGGATTGGGGCCACCTTACTCCAGAGAGACCTCATCTGAGCTAATTTCACCTGCAATGATCCTATTTCCAAAGACGGTCTGCACCGTGGGAGGCCCTGGGAATCAGGGAGTTCATGTGGGGGTTTGATGGGGCACAACTCGGCCTAGAACAGTCAGCATGTCCCTTCGATAAAAATAATCCCATGGATGTAATCAGCTTCTCACCCCATGGATGGACGAGAGGTAATTACTAACACCAGAAAGTGGTGTTCCGTCCACACACTGTATGTAGAAACACCTTCCTTGTTTTGATTCACTTGATCCCCTTAGTATCTCAATGAATGGACTTAATTTTCCACATGTAGAAACAGGCTCAGAGAGGTTAGGTGAATGGCCCAAGGTCATACAGCAAAGAGGGACAGGAGAGGGGCTCTAAGCTGGCAAGGGCCCTTCTCTGCCATGTTGCACTGGGTTTCTGCTCCCAGGATGGATCCAACACTAGTACTGCTTTCAGGCTCGTGGGTTCTCACATATTTGAGCTCATGAAAACAAATCTTGGAGAAAATCTTCTCTTTTTTTTTAAGGGCATTTGTCTAATTACCTACCAGAGACATTTGGTCCCCAAAGCAATCACCGTACCAAATGTTCTGCTTTTTCCAAGTGCTGCAAAAATGGAAAATGTTAAATCAGGATCTGCTCACTTGAAAAAAAAAGAAAGAATACTGAACAAAATGCAGTAGAATAGAAAGTGTTCTGCAGCAGAAAGGAGCACGTTCAGTCGGGGCAAATGAAGAAAGGAAAACGATTTAGACCAAATTTTGCTTCCAATTAAAATGCAGGTTGATTTTGTATTTATTTATTTTTGTGTGTGGTGCCAGGGATTGAACCCAGGGCATTGTGCATATGAGGCAAGCACCCTACCATCTGAACTATATCCCCAGCCCTGCAGGTTTATTTTTAGAGAAAGAAAAATCACCTTTGACGGTGTGTGTCTGGGACAGAAAGCTCTGATATAAAATTGGCCCTGCCTTAACATATTTTGTGTATAATGATTTCTCCTTGCAGTTTGAGAGCCCTATTATCATTGGATCTGTATCAACACATTGTAGATGCAAAGGGTGCGCCTGGGGACATAGAGGATCCCATCAACACAGACCTTGAGTCACAGCACATCGACAGCCCTTCCTCTTCAATAACTCTCCAGGTGCAGGGGGACTTCTAAGGATTTCGTGAGCTCTGCCTTGGTCCATTGGGGCTGCCGTGACAGAATGCTCTCAGCAGCAGACATTTATTCAACACCATGCTGCTGGTGGGCCTAGGTTCCAGTGGGGCTCTGCCTGACTCCTGGTCGGCCACCTTCTCTCTGAGCCCTCATGGGGTAGAGAGTAGGAGCCGCCTGGTCTCCTCTCTACAGGCACACATCCTGTTGGCTGAGGGCTTCATCCTTAGAAGCCCCATCACGTCAATGACTTCTTCCCCTTAGGTAGTCAGTGTGCACACAGGGGCTCAAGTTCAGCCCTTTGCAACACCCACATGATTGTCAGAGGATACATCTGCTCATGCACACAGGCTGCGCCTTTTCTGGTTAGGGTGTTACCTGTGGGGAAATGATTTGAGAAGCATAATTTCTACACCATTTCATCATGGTGTCCAAACTGTGGCATGCACCTGGACATGGGAACTCTGGAAAGTTCCAGCATAATTAAAGAGTTCTCAACTTTTGGATGGAGCATTTGAACAAAGCTATCACCCTCTCCATCAAACAACTAAGCCGCCAGCCGCCTGCTTGAAGGCCTGCCTGATCCCTTTTGTGACGGCTGTGCCCGGCCCTTGCCTAGCCACATCCATCCAAGGCTTAGGTCACTACCACTGGCCACTCCTGGCAGTCCTTTCACACGGCTCCTTTGCTTTTTCCTTTGTGGGCTGTGCCACCATTTCAACTGCCCACACTTCGGCAGTACTGAGCCCAGATGTGCTCTCAGATGCAAGAGCATGCTGACCTTGATCCCAGGCTGTACTTTCCACAGTTCCTGAAGGTAGTGGGCCCAACTTCACACCCCAAGGGGGGGTCCTCCCTGCTCCACGGACTCATCACCTTGTCTCTGGAGGTTGGAAGTCTGACTTGGGTTTCCATGGGCTAGATCCAGTTATGGCCGGGCTGCACTGTTTCTGAGTTCTGGGGGAGAATCTGCCCCTGGTCTTTCCCATCTGCTAGAGCCTGCCACCTCCCTTGGCTCTCGGCCCTAGGGCCAGCATCACAGCATGTCTCTGAGCCTTTCTTCCTGGCCATGGCTCTTTGGACCCTCTGTGCCCATCTCTTCTCTTCTTAAGAACCCGGTGATTGTCTTGGGTCCATTTGGACAATCCAGGCTCATCTTGTCATTTTAACCATCAACCTTCATTAATTAGCAGCCTTCATTCCACCTGTACCTTTAAAGACCCCTGCTCTGTGGCCTCTCCTGTTCACAGACTGCGTGGTTTTGGTTTGGGGCTATAAGGGCAGGGATGGACTCTGTTCTGCCTACCACATGTGGATCTCAAATAGTTGTTGCCTCCTCCCTCATCTGACCCCTGTCTAGGCACAGGCTGTCCAGTAAGCAGCTCTTCAGCCACTAGTCACTACATTTATAACAATGAGATGAAGTCAAACTTCCGTTCCTCCATTGCACCAGGCTCACTTCAAGCGCTGGGTGGTCACATGTGGTTGACAGCTGCCCTGTGGAGTAGAGCAGCGTGGCTCATCCCTGGGTGCTCTGTGCTAGCAGGTCCCCAGCATCGAGCTCACTTCTACTCAGTAGCCACTGAGTAGCAGATGAACAGGAGGAGGCCACTCGCAGTGCTGAAGCCGAGGGGCGAGTTGCTGTGACCTCCCGTTTCCAGGCCATGAACACCTAGACACCTTGAACCCCATACCCAGCACTACATGAAGAAAGGGGATGAAAATTCATGTAAAATTTCAACTTTGAGGCCACAGCTATCAATTGAAACAGATGTTTAATGCTCCGAGCAGGAAAAGCAGCCAACCAATGCAGAGTGTGCTACTTGTCATTTGCTAAAAATGGGCTAAAAGCTGCCTTAATTAATTCTCTCAAAATTAGATTTCTTTCAAAGTGTAGCTAAGATTTCCCCTCTCATTTCTTTGCAACCCTGCCACGCCCGTTTCTGGGGACAATGTGTGCATTCCCACATGTGTGTTTTTGTGTGGGGTGGGCTGGTGCTGAGGCTAGACAGACCAATTTAGAGACGAAGTATGTGAATGAAGGGAGTTTCGTTCTCTAGGCTTGGTAAACGTGTCTGCCATGAAATGGGTTTGGCAATTTGAAACCTGAGATCATGCTGAGCTCAGTACGTCGAAATCCTGAGATGATGCCCATGGGCAGCTGCAGTGGTACTGACCATCCCACGATGATGGCCACTGGTGTCCAGCTGCTCATGAAGGTGCAGAATCCAGTGATGTGCGGGTGCCAAGCAACAGGATGGTGCCCAGATGACTCTGGGTGCACAGTGCCCAGGTGGCAGCAGGCAGGTTGGGAGCCTGGAAGCAAACAGGTGTCCACAGGTGGGTACTTTCCTTTGAAGACAACTCCCTGCTGCCTGTACACACCCCTGTGCCCTACATTATGGTTTAAAAGGTGCATTACATCAACCACCCTTGAGGGACAAAGGAATATTTTGATATAACTAGTACCCTAGCCCTTATTTTTGTCCAACTGGGTGACCACCAGGGAAGAGGGATCTCCTGCTTGCTTGTGCTATCACATTCAGCCTTACCACCTTCCCCAAGAAGTCTCATTGTGGGAACTCGTGTCAGATGTTGAAAAAACATAACCATCCACACTCACTTCTCAGCCACAGATATTTCAAAATATGATCTTCCAAGATAGTCTTCAGAAAGCATTTATTGTTTGGGTGAAAAGTTTTCTTTCTCCAACATTCTTTAAAAAAAAAAAAAAAGGAAAAAAAAAAGGCCAAGAGTAAATGAACATATTGACCCCATTTGTTCAGGCAAAACAAACGATGTGTTCTCTTCTTCCACAATGGGGGGGGCGGGGTTGCAGCTGCCTTTGCAAACGTGCTTCGGCCAAGAGAAACAAAGCAGGTTCCCGCAAGAAACACCATTAATCATCCCTATTTGCCACATATACAATATTTTAGGCATTAAGTACACCATTAATATATACAAACACTCAATGTTGTACGGTGTTTTATTAAATTCACTTATCTTGCCCTTTCACTTTATTATTAAATTACAGAATAAAAAGCACTACTAACATATCTTGTGTCAGATAATTGCATTTCTTCTCTTTTTGTTTTTCCTCTTGGAAATACAGTACACTCAAACAATATCCAAAAGAGGTAATTCATATTCAGATTCAACTAAAATTAATTGAGTACCTTCCATGTACCAGACCATGCATTGCTTCATTAATGGGGGAATTATTTATCAAACTCCAGTTTTCCACCAAAACACAGAAAAGGAAGTGAGTGCCCCTAGACAACCATGCAGATAAGGGCTGAGCTTATTATAATGGCCAAGTCCAAGATCAGGACACAGCCGTAAACTCAGTCTCCCTCATGAATTGTAGAGGAAGGTGACAAATGTGAAAAGCAAATGGGAAAGAATCTTTACAGCATGAAAACCCAAAACAATTAAAAAATGGGCCAAAGATTTAAACTAACATCTCTCCAAAAAAAAAAAAAATCTACCAATGTCCAACAGGTACATGAACAGATGCTCATTATCACTAGTCCCCAGGGACGTGTAAGTCGAAATCACAGCCAAACACCACCTCACACCTGTTAGGAGGGCCAGTTCCACAAAACCAGAAAACATCACGAGTTGGCAGAGGCTGGAAGAATCGGGTCGCTGTGCACTGCTGGTGGAGGGTGAGAAGCGCAGGGCCGTGGACAAGGCACGGCAGCTGGTCAGAGGCCAGACCCAGGCTGTCTCCTCTGGTGGAGGTGCCCCCAAGTGCCAGGAGGCCCTGGAGCAGGAGTCTGCACACCTGTGCTCACAGGCAGTGGGTTCCCATTAGCCAAAGGGAGGAAGCAGCCCAGGTGTCCAACAGCAAGTGAACAAATAAACACAGTGCCCCCCCAGGACAGAATGTCCCTCAGCCTTGGACTGGAGGGGATTCTTACCCACACCACAGGGATGACATGAGGACTCCAGGCCACTGGAAATGAGCCGGACACAGAAGGACCACACCACGTGGCTCCCTTCCCATGAGGTCCATAAAGTGATCAGATCCATGGATAGAAAATAGAATGGTGGGGTTCAGGGTGAGATCAGGCAGTGGGAATTAACTGGGCCAGGGGATGAAGGGGGGGTGCAGGCGGACCTGGTGATGGCTTCAGAACACTCTAATTGTCTTCCAGGCCACAGCACTGCACACTTAAAGATGAGTAAGATGTACTATTTCATGTTAAGTGTATCTTACCACAAAAGTATCACCTCTATAAAAACTATTACTGAAAAGTTCAGGGAGAAATCTCGATTAGAAAGAACATAATATAAAATGATGGGCAATGTCTTTCAGATTTACAGATCTCCTCAAAACCAATGTAGGAAAATAAAACTGTGAATTATTTAGTTGTCTATTTAAATGACAGCTTAAATGGGCTGAGTAAACATCAGCAGTGCGACGTATGAAGATTTTAATGGTAGCAACCGCTAACTGGTCCCCCGGGAGGGAATTAGTGCCGTCTGTCTCCACATCAAGACGGGAACCACGTGATGGGCTGCTCTCCCCAGGGTCTCCTTCAGCATCTTCTGATGGGAAATGCTGCTTTATTTCAGATCCCAACCTCACTTTCCAGGTGCTTCTGTCCCCTTCCCGTCTGCGAGCTCTTGATGGACGTCCTCCTTCATGCAGCACCGCACAGCGACTGCGATGCCCGGCTGTGGCCAGCTCTGTGCAGGCTCCTGGGCTTTCTCTGGGATGACCCCCGATGCAGGTGGACAAGACAGTGCCACCCCTTCCACGCTTACCTGGCAGCACAACTTCTTCCCCTGAACACTCTGCCACACAGAAGAGAAAGGAAGGACCACACCAGGACCAGGAAAGCACGGTGTCCCACGGTGATGGAGGCAGAAATGATGTTCCCATTGCAAGGTAGCCGGGGATGTGGCAGCAATCTTCTCCCAACTCATGGGACTGTATGTGAAATTAGTCCCTGGGAGAGCCTCTCCCTCCAGTGAGATTTCAATAAAAATAAATACATTTGCAACTTAGATTTAGTTGCCCTTTTAAATGCTCATTTGGTGAGGTGTCAACAGTGAAGCTAGAGATTGAACTGAAAAGAAAGACCCATGCTACTAGCTTCCAGAGGAAGAAATTTGGCTGTTGATATGAGAGAAAAGAGTCCAACTCCAGGTGGTATTTTCAAAACTGTAAGGTATTGTCAACATGCACGATAACGGGCCAAAATGGAGATGGAAGTATCAGAACTAGAGCTAGCTGGGCACCAGGGTGGCAGCTGAGTTTCTACAGTTCATTTCCACAGCTGAACTCTTGCCAGCACCTGGCAGAGGGTATTAGCCATGGGAGAGGGTTAGTATGTGGGACCCGAAGCTCTGCTGAGCTTTGCCGTAAATGTAAAAAGTGTCTTAAAAATTAGTAGAAGATGTTTTTCAAAGTGCATGAATGCATTCTACTGAATTGTATAACTAATTAAAACAAACTACAAAGTTAACAAAAAAAATTGCAGAAGATGTGAACAGACCTCTTACCCAAAAGATAGAAGAATGTCCACAAGCTTGTGAATAGGAATGTCCAGCAATACCATTAGTCATTAGGAAAACACAAATTCAACCACAATGAGATACAACTACATAGAATGAGGAAGCCCTGCAAAAGCTGGGGAAAAACTGACAGGACCTAGAGCCAGCCAGCGTGGGGGCTGCTGCTCACCCAGTGCTGGGAGGATCCCAACCTGGAAGGGTGAGTTTGGGAATAGCTGGGCAGCTTCATAAAAAGTGACACATACATTACCACTGGACCCCCTCAGCGGTACCCCTAGAGAATGTGAAAAAATACGTTAAGGTGAACATTTGTGCACAAACGTTCCTAGAAGTCTTGTGCATAAAGCCAAAGTGTGGAAGCCACCCAGATGTCCATCAGATGCTGAACTGATAAACAGACCTTAGAATACAGTGTTCATTCAGTGTGACACCCCTCAGCAATTAAAAAGAAGAGTAAGAGATGGGGTTGTGGCTCAGTGGGTTCATTCCTCAGCACCACAAAAATAAATAAACAAATAAATAAAGATTTTGTGTCTCTCTACAACTAAAAGTAAATGTAAAAAAAAAGGAAGAGTAAAGTTGTAGTGATCCACACCGACATTCACAGTATGGGCCAACCACAAAAGCATTCTCAAAGTGAAGAAAAACAAACGCTGGATATAGTGGCCCAAACCTGTAATCCAAGTGATTTGGGGGGCAGAGGCAGGGGATCATAAATTCACAATCAGCTTGAGAAATTTAGTGAGAATCTCAGCAACTTAGCAAGATCCTGTCTCAAAATAATAGATAGATAGATAGATAGATAGATAGATAGATAGATAGATAGATAGATGATAGATAATTTAGAAGAGGGCTCGGGTAGAATGCTTCCAGGTTCAAAACCTATTGAAAGGGGGAGGAAAAAATGGCACAGAGGAAAATCAAGTGTGTGATTCCTCTGAAGTGACCCTGCAGGGGTGACAAACTTCAAGAGACAGATATTGGACCGGTGGATGCCAGGACTTGGGTGGGGAAGGGATGTTTGCAGAGGCTGCAGAGGGCCTTTTTGATTTGATGGGATTGTTCTGTCTCCAGTGTTGATGGTGACACAGCCCAAAACACTCTTTAGAACTCAGAATGGTGAAAGGTTGATTTTTCTGCAAGTAAATTATACCTCCATAAATCTGAGTTTAAAACACCGAGTAAAAAGAGAATTCCTTCTTAGCTGCCTTTGGCTTTCACAGCCTCCCTCTGGCAGGAACAAAAGCATTTCTGCACAGCACTAAGGGGAAAAGGAGGCAGGTGGGTGCTCCTGGGAGCACATAGCTGCCCTCGAGGCCGGAGAGAGGAAGACCGCAGGGCAGGTCCTGGGTGTGCACGTGGGGACCTGTGCATTTAACACAGAACGGTGCTGGCTCTGCGCTGAGCTGCGATGCGCACAGGGCTGGTGTGAAACCCGGGGATGCAGGGACATTTCATTCGTTCAAGTCAAGCGGCCTTTCCCCATTTCAATTCCTTCCACAGTCTCCATGCTTGCCTTCCATTTTAAGTTGATTTACTCCTCAAAATCTGTTTTCTCTGAATGCATTTGTCATATTGAAAGTTATTTTCACATATAAGGGTTAACTGGCTTTCAGCTCAAGTTACTTTTATAACTCTTTGATAAATGGCTCTTCTCTTTGGTTTCACTTTTATTTTATTTTTCTTACAAAATAAAAGTACTTGAAGGAACTGTTAGAGATATGTTTAATTTAATAGGGAAATCTCAAAACTGCTATATATTGCCTGTTACATTTTTTAAAACATTCGAAAACCTCGATAAATTTCAATACTTCCTACCTGTGTGTGATAAACCATTCTACTGTGGTGTGAACTAGCACCCCAAGTTAATTTAGTAAAGATTTTGTTTCTTCCTTGCTGAAGCCCTCTCTGTCCCCAAGATCTCCCAGCCCTACACAGCGCGCGCACACACACACACACACACACACTCCTCATTCTTCCACATTACCATCTCTTTCAGATCATCAGACTTCTAATCCTGCCTGGCTGTGGCCCATCCTAGCTACTACTGAAGCCCATTCAAGGACAAGCCATAGTTTATTACCCATTATCAATTAATCAAATTGAATTTATCTTGCTTATGCCATAAAATCCACATGAAGGAGACGGAAACCCTGGTCTGCAGGACTGGCTGTGAAGCCCAGGAGCAGAGGCAGCTGCACTCCTTCATGCATAAAAGCAGAAATAGCATTTATGAGCCACTCGTGTGAAGCTTGAGTAGGCAGATTCATGAAATTCGCTGAGATTTGGATTAAATTTAAACCATTCTATGCAGCTCTACTTTTGATTAAGGCTGTGTGTGCAGTGAAAACCTCACATTTGAATAGAACTTGGGTCTTTAAGAATTTTGAATGTGCGAAAATCTAAATTGAGCTCTGAGCTTGATCTCGAAATGTACAGGAGGTCAATTTACATTCAGTATTAGAAGGGGGACAAAGGAGATGGTGCTCCATCCTTTTGGAATGGTAGCTTTGGATCAAAGTTTATTAATATCAGGATAAACACAGAGACGACTCACTCCATCGGCACTTATTAAATTATGAGACTTAAAGTCCTTAACCGAGGACTCCAGAGAGACAATCGAACCCAGCACAGGAGGGAGGAAGCTGCATGTGCATGCACCCCTACCATCGCCCTAAAAAGCAATCACGTGCCAGGTAGCACAGTTACTTTCCAGGGGCTCGGAAACGAGCATGTCTCTTTTCCAAAGAGTCTTTAGGGACACATTTCATCACGGGACTTAACATCTATTTTCTACCCGACTATGCAAACCTTATCCTTTCCTCTCTATAAAATCCTACATTTCTCTTTGCCATTGTTTCTCTTTCTGTCTGATCAGAGGCAGGTGCACCAGGAACATCCTCTCCTGGGAGCTTATTTTAGTATCTGTAAAAGATTCTCATCTCACTGCACAGGAGTTGTAGGTTCAAAGGTGAGGTTCAGGGCAGGCGTGGGCAACACAGCGTCTCTACGTGCTGGCTGTATTGCGGGGCAAAGTGCTCCAAGGAGGGTCACTCCCACTTCCGATCAAGCTGGGCATGCTGGCAGTGAGGTCCTGCCCAAGATTGGGATAAGGACCTGCTTCCAGATTGATAGCTATGTGGCCCATGAGGTCAGACAAGAATTTCTTTTTTTTTGGTCATAATTTGGAAAACATTACCCCTTGTGACCCTCTTCTCTAATGATATGGTCACTTACCCTCTGAAAAGTGTCTATGTTCTCAAACTCCAACAGGGCAACTCCCTGGCACAGAGGGTTGCTGTCTCTCGATTTCCAGGCAGGAGGCCTCATTTCTCATGACCTGCCTTCAGGGGAGAAGACAGTGCCTAACACCTTTGGGATTAACCTGAAGACCCAGCGAGTGCACACAGATGCAGATATTCAGAGAAACAGAGACATCAGATGGACACAGAGAGGAGCCAGAAGTACCATCAAAATTTATTAATATCAGGATTTGAAAGAAATTATTCAGAAGACAATTATGAATTTCTGTGGTACTAATTGACAACTTCAGAGTAACAAACTGGCCCCACAATGTTAATTTAGTAGAGAGTGGGTGTCAGGCTTATTATTGTGAACATAATACACAGTGTTAAAATAACCCTCCATCTGCAACTGACTGTATTCACAAAGCCCTGGTGGGGCACAGTCCGTGTGTGGCGTGAGTGCTGAGGCTGGATGGGAGAAGCCATTGGGCCTTGCATGTGCAACAGGACTGTGGATTATTGTGAAATTTGCCAAGTGGAAAAAAAAGCCATGATACAACAGTATTTGTGTAAAGATGGCAGTTTAAAAAGCAGACAGCCATGATTGGTGATTCCTTGGACAGGACCACCTGGGCTGTGCTTGGCTTCTGGCTGGGTCCTCAGCTGATGATGTGAATTTGCTGATTGCATAAACCTGTCCACTACCTTAGTCTGTTTGCGCTGCAACACACAATGTAGCACAGGCTGGAAATTCACAGAGAACGAATGTTTATTTCTCACTGTTCTCCAGGCTGGAACAAGGAACCAGATTGGGTGCCTGTTCCTCACAGTGGGGGTTGTCCGGGTGTCCTCTCAGACTCTGCAGGGCTTGACAGTCTCCTAAAGGCCACACCTCTTTCCCACTGTCACACTGGGGACCAGTTTCACAAGTGAGCCCCAGGGGACACATTTAGAACTAACGCCCGCTCTTTACTTCTCCGATTTGGAATTCGTGCAGTGTTGGTTAAGAGGTTGCTTCCCTGGGGAGTCTGCATTTCCCACACCAGCACTTGGTGTGCATTGCGAGCGGTCCAGTGGACCCCCATGGACGTCAGCCTCACTTCTGCACAGCATCCTCATCCACTTCCACAAGGATATTCACCACGTGACAAGCCTGGCTACCTGCCTTCTCAAGCATGTCCTCCCAGGGCAGAGTGGAAACTTCCAGAGGACCAGGACTGCAAACGTCCAGTCTGCAGAAGGACAGAAGGACAGCAGCCTCTTCAGCCAGTCAGGAAGGGTTTCCAAGAGTGTAAAACTACACCACTCTTCTCGCTGATCCATCTGTTTATTTATTTATTTATTTTTGAAAATATAGCTATTTTCAGAAAAAAAAAATGTGTTACATGTGTTAACCTGCAGTGGTTTCATCTTTAAATGGTTCCATATATATTTAACATTTTTCTCTATTTTAATTTCTAATATGATAAATATTAATCATATGTGGATTAAACCGGCATAAACAAATGAAGTTTTGGAGTTCTTCAATCATTTTTAAGCGTAATCAGGAGTCCTGACACTGCAATTTATGAGAATTACTGAAGTAGTAAATGTATATGATTTTAGTATTAACCTAGCAAAAATAACAAATTTTATGAAGCAAATCAAGTTAAATAAACAACATGACATACTTCATGGATGGATAACTGTTGGGTAATCAGTTATTTAAATTGTATATTATTGAAAATAGCAGATGTTTATTTCTAGTAAGTATGCATTTGCTATTTTAGGCTTATTTCTTCCTAATATTTCAGTTCAATAGCAAAATATTTATTTAAGAGTTATTTTATTGGCTAGTACAAGACCCATTCAAATTTATTTCATTTATTTTAATAGATAAACATAGCTTGAAATATAAAACTTTACTGAGAAAAAATAATAAATAACATTTGATTAAAAAGAGAAAAACCTAATATGAAATAGAACACAGAACAAAAGTTTTAGAAGTGTCCCTTCTTATTTAAAAAAATGATCGCTATTATTTTACCTGGGGTTTGTAAAATAATTTCATGATTATCTAAGACTAAGAAAGGACTTGGTGGCAAGATGAAAGCCACAGTAAGTTTGCAGCCTGTTTGAGTCAGGTAGAGAGGAGCCCGGGTCTCCTGATCAGCCCAAGGTGTGGAGAGAAAGGCTGCTGGCCCCCTGGGGGCCCCTGAGGGAAGACCCCCTGGGGGCCCCTTCTCCTTCCCAGGGGCAGCTCTTATTCCAGCAGGTGGAGAGTTGAAAAGAAAGATTGTGTTAGACCCAGGTTGCCAGGAGGGCCCGTCTATCATGGGGGGTGGGTGGGCTACAGGACCCACACAGCTCACTGAACAGGGAGGAAGGTGAGCCACCTGTGAGGACTCTGCAGGACCAGGGTAGCCATGACAGTGGCCTCTCAGACCAAGACAGATGGTGCCAACCACGAGAGAAGAAGACCATCACCCCACCCTTCATAGGGGGCTCCTCCAGGCAATGCTGTGACCTTGGTCCTGACCCACCTAGGCATGAACGTGTCGGGCCAGTTCATCTCCACAGGTGGAATGGGGTGGAACTGCCCTTCCTCCTCAGGGTCCCAAAGAGCTCTGCTCTATAGCTTGGTTTGCAAGGCACCTTCCTGGGCTCAGCGGCCATCTCTGTTCAGCTATGAAACCTTACCACGGTCATTGCCCAGCTCAAGGTTTCCCAGCTGGCTTAGGAGAGGTTTGGCCCAAGAATCATTCAGTCCAAAGTCAAGCTGCCTGAGAGGCTCTCTTCCCTTCTCCACGGTCCCTTTCTGCTTTTCTGCCATTGCTCTCCTTGCCTCTCTCATCCCATGTCCCTCCTTTCTCTCTTCCTCCCCATCTCTTTCTCTTCCATCCTATTTCCCCTCCTCTTTCTCTATTTTCCTCTTTCTTCTAGTTCTCCTTTGCCCCTGGCCCCTCAGGTCCAGGTCTTTACTCCCAGCCCATGGCTGGTGTTACTTGATGATCCCCATCTTCTACTTTCAGCCATGGGCCATTTACTGGATCCCAGGACCTCAGAGGAGTCCTGTCTCCCTCTAGCCTCTCCTGGCCCTACGAGCAAATCCCAGTCCAAGGGCCAGAGGACTTCAAGCAGGGCCTGTCTGTCAGCAAACCTCCTACAAGACCTAGAAGTTTTTATAGGCACACCCCATGGTAGAGACAACCAAACAGGCAGATGGTGGCAATGTGGTGATGATGGGTAGTGGTGGAGAGGTGATGGTGTGATTGTAGTAGTGGGGATGAAGTGGAGGTGATGGTGACGTGTGGTGGTGGTGGTGATGGTGGAGGTGGTGGTGGTGGTAAAGGTGGGTGATGTGGTTGTGGTGGTTGGAGGTGTAGTGGTGGAGACAGTGGTACTGTGGTGAGGGTGTGGATGTGGTGGAGGGGATGGGTGGTTGTGGTAGGTACGTTGGTGGTGGTGAGAGTAGGATTCTAGGATTCTTGACAGTCCTGGAGAAATGTGCTTGACTTGCTGCTGAGCATGATAAATCAGCAGGCACCAAGCCATCTGAGTGGAGAATGAGTAGTCTTGTCTGGCAAGCCCAAAGCAGACCTAAACAACAGTGGGGTTCCAAGGAAAATTCCAAGACAGGACAACTATTATGGAAAAATTGTTTATAATGAAAAACTGGCATAAAATTGTATGCATCCTAAAGAAAAGTGGGTTAAAACCCATGACTGTCAAGGTTGTAAGTGGTGCCCTGGTCTGCCTTCTCACTCCTGGAGTGTCAATTCTGACCCAGCCGTTGAGGGATTTGTGGGATTTTCTTCTTTTTTTTAACCAGGATTTCTTCATCCCTCACTCTCTCCCTGTGACCTTCAACTTACTCTTTCCTCTTTTCCTTGACTCCTCTGCCTCTTTTTATCACCTCTTTTTTTTTCCCGCTCTTCCCTTTCTTTTTCTCACTTCCATATTTTCTGTTTTTAAGCATCTATGGCCATGAGCACCACATATAAACTGTAAATGCCAGAGGTTCTCCATTTGTGGTCTTAGGACCATTTATATTCTTAAAATAGACTGTGCCCATTTGGACTGAGACTTATTGAATGTTCACCGAGGGCTGGTCTCAAACTGATTATGAGGGGCAGCGAGCCCTGAGCTGTGGCCTTGGGCTCCAGGGAAGAGGGCTCTGTGACCTTCATTGTGTCTTACCCCCACCCTGCTGCACACCCCAAAGGCCCCTCTTTCCTTGTCCCTCTTCTGCTGTGTCCTGAGGACGTGCTCTGTACTCACTTGTTCTTGCTTCCTTGATGCTTGTGGCCTACACATGGCTTTGGTTTATGTCCCTCTTTAATTTGTCTGCAGAAGGCTGTTGGCTGAGCACTCTGGGGATGCATACATCTTGAAATACTAATTTCATGATTTATTTGGCTCTTGTCTTCACTCCCCTGAAGAAATGGCTGTTGTCAACAGGACCCGTGAGTGCTACTTGACTGCAGGGAAGCGGGGACTCCCCTGTTCCTGAGTGTCCTTGGGACCAGCTACGAGGTAGCCCAGGATTCAGGCATAGGGGCACCATACTGTCTGTTTATTATGGGCAGAGTCCAGGCTGGGGCAGCTGGCTGGTGTGGGCAGCAGGGGCCTGACTCTGATGCCCTGCCCAGCCCTGGCCACCTCCCTTTCCCAGCCTGAACGGGTCCTGGCTGAGCCACAGGAAAGAGCTTCTTCCTAGGAGGCTTAGGTAGCTAGCAGCACCTGGAATGTACACATGCTTCCTGCCAAGGGAGGAGGAAAGTTCCAGCCCAAGTCTGGGCCTGGCAAGGAGTGCCGGGCCCTGTGCCTGCCGCCCTTGGGCAGATGGAGAGGGCATGGGACTGCAGCGGTAGGAGCTGGGGGTGGAGACCCCCTGGAACCTGCTTGGTGCACACCTCCACCCGCTCACAGGGTGCACCTGGGCTTCTCACCACGAGGGTCACCTGCTGAGGAAACCCTCTGACGGGTGGCACTGTCCATGCAGGGGTTCTGTCTTGGAGTCTTTGCGTGTGAGCATAACTGCGTGCTCGTGTGGGAACATGAGTGTGTGTATGAGAGTGGGAGGGTGAGTGTGAATGGGCAAGTGTGGGAGCCGGGCCCCCTGAGCCTTGAAGTGGGATGCCCCTCTCAGCCTTCCTCGCCAGCCCTTCACCAATGGCACCCGTGAGTTACCCCGAGTCTTCCTCACTAGGCTTTGAAGAACACCTGCCAAGTTCAGGATATTTCCTCAAAATGGCTTCCCTCAGGTCTCGGGTCCTCTCTGCACCTTTGTTTGAAATCAGCAAAGGAAGGCCACTGAGCTGGAAGGTCACCTGCAGCGGGGAGGGGACATGAAGCTCCGCCCCTTCAGTTTTGTCATGGTCCAGGGACACTGCTTCCTGTGTCCATGTAATGGAGCTGGCAGAGTAAACTGCACAGGAAGCCAGGGCCCAGGGAAGGGACAGATTCCCCGGGCCCTGTGCTGGCTGACGGTGGCCTTGGGGGGGGAAGGCTCCTGCCGGTGCATGGTGGCCTCTGCTGGCCTGAACACTATAGGGAGTGGTGCAGACACTGAACAAAGCCTCCTGGCCAGTGCTCGGACTGGGTCATCGAGGTCCTTCACAGTGCTGGCCTCTGAGAACCCAGCACCCGCCACTGGAACCCTTGCTTGTGCCAATGTGAGCCTGGTGGCCGAGGCTCTGTTTTCAGAGAGCCGCAGGTCAGACAGCTGGTGGAAGCAGTTCCATCGCCAAGTATTAACATCTGTTGCTCACACATGAGCACATAGTGGCTGGAAATGTAATAAGATTTATGGTTCTGTTTTAAGCAGATTAAATTTGTAATATTTGCTTTTCACCCCCTGCATTTAATATTCATATTTAGGCTTGGGAATTGCCATATAAAATAACTCATACTCTGGGTCCAGCCTGTCACATGGCCTGGCCTGGCCACTGGCACTCTCTCTGCAGCTCACCATCCCTTGGCAGAAGCGTGCTGTGCCCACTTCCCTGGGTTGGTGGGCCATGTTTAGGGGAGCTCTCGTCCTCCAGCACGGGCCTCAAGGTGTGGGATCTCAGTGAGAATGGCTGTCACCAGGAGTGCCAAATTGAGCTTTCTATTAAAATAGCTTTAAGGTAAAGTAGAGGCACCTGAAGTTACTTGGTGGAAACTCAAAAAAGAGAATCATTCACTCTGTGCGCTAGATTGTTACGGCTGCCATAACAAAATACCCTCTACTAGACTCGAATGACAACCCTCTCACGGTTCTGGAGGTTGGTGTCCCTGAGACCTCTCTTTGCTCGTGGATCCTGGCTTCTCCCGCATTCTCCAGTTCCCCACTCCCCTTGACTTGCCTTTCTTCCAATCACCTCTTCTCTTCCCAGTGGATTAGAAGTCACCATATAAACCCATTTCAATTTGATGACATCTCAGACCCTTCTGCCAAGGAGTGGCTGGTGTTAGGATTTTGGGTTGTGTCAATCCGTCCTCAGTGCCATCCTAGGAAGATTACGGTACAGATCTCTGAAGGGATCACGGAGCTACATTCCTGGACAGTACCAACTCTGACAGCTTTATTTCTATTAAAAACCCATTACAGGGCCTGGGATTGTGGCTCAGTAGTACAGAGCTTACTTAGCACGTGTGAGGCACTGGGTTTGATTCTCAGCACCACCTAAAAATAATAAAATAAAGATATCATGTCCATCTACAACTAAAAAAAAAATTAAAAAGAAAAACTATTACAAAGCACAGAGGAATTAAATCACATTGTCACCTGGGCTTGAGAGCCCATCTATACACCTTGGGGACGTTGCTAGTCTAAAGGTCAAAGCAGAATGCCGTGCTATAACAAAACCTATTGTTTTTATTTTTGCCTAGAACAACCAACACGGGTAGGAGACCTTAGCTGTAGCTGTACCATTAATATATGGTGTCTTTTTAGCAATAAAATTCTGAAACTTCCAATGTATCAGCTGTTAACTTAGTATTAATGTTTCTAATGGCACTTGATCACAATAAATATTAGAAGGTATCAAAAATCAAAGAACTCCACACACATATTAAATGTAACATTTCCTTTCCTGGCTAGTCATCGTTTCCCCCAAACCTCCTGTGCCCCAAATGACAACCGGGGATGGTACGCCTGCCGTGGCCCACAGGCAGGACCCGTGGACGCGAGATCATAAAGGCTGGGCAGGTGGCTGGTGGACTGCCGCTGGGGGAGGAGCCTCAGAGGCGGGGGAGGGCTCGGGTCCTCCCCAGCACACAGGCTGTAAATCAAGTCCATTGGTCAAATTGAGGGCTGGGATGTACTTAAGGGGCGCTGTGCGTTCACCCACAAGGGACTGGACTTTCTCCTGTTGCTCTTCAGATTTGTCCGGCTTTGTCACCTGCTTTCTGGAACTTTGTACCTTCAGGCCAGGTGGGTGGGCACCAGTCCTCATCTTATTTCCTTCCCCTTATTGCCTTCCCCATTCTTAAATTCATGTAAATATATTCTATTTTTTTTTTCAAAAGGTAGGTTGTACAAACAAAAGGAAATGAAGAAGAAAGAGATCTTTCCATGCCCCTGCGGAGGTGGTCGGGTATTTACAGTAGGAGAGAGGGCCTCACCGCCATCTGAGTGTATGGACTTAACTTGATCACCTTTGGAGGGATGCATGAATCACCGCTCATAATCAGCTTTAGGCACTTCTGAGGGGAGAATCGCATTTGGAAGCTACAAAGGTCCCCTAAATGGCTCATGGGAAATGACCCTGCATCCCATTAAGTATAAAAATTCACTGCCGCGGACTCGATGTCAGAGGTAAACCACTTCAGTCTCAACTCACTTCAAAATGCCGAGGCATCTCCACTTAAGCAGCTGATCAATCTGGAAGCACCAGACCAGAGAGCTCCGTCTCAAGAGGAGAAAAAACAATGCTTTTTTTTTTCTTTTCCTTGAAGAAACTTTTCCTTTGCACTTAAAAACATGAAAACCTTTTCTCTTCCACCCACTGCTCTTTTCCCCCGTATTCATTATTTCCTGTCTTTAGAAAGGCTTTTATCTGGCTTTTATCTGTTCCATATGCCCGTGGCAAACACCACGTCCTCCTCCTTCCCATTTTACAAATCTGCACAGGTACAGGCTTTATCTGCCAGGCCCGGGCTTACTACTTTTCTATTTAAATGGCTGATGCAGAATCAAAGTCAAGTGTGAAGGTCAGGAAAACAGTTTTTGGTTTCTCATGGATCTGACAGAAGCAGGGCTCACCTTGTGGAAGAAGCAGCAGTGGAGTCTCCTGGGCTCCAGAACTAAGAGACGGATCAGCACGTATCTGTCTTCATAGCCAGGCCGTGAGCCTGGCTGGAACTGGACACTCGATCCTACGCACCACAAATGATTATAAATGGAACGCATTCTCATGTTTATTATAGGTGCTACCTATTTTCATTAACAGTACTGTCAAAGATATATTGGTTACATTTATTAGAATTAATAAGTTCTTGTAATCCTTCTGGTAATTTAAATTTTCAATTAAAAGAGTCCCCTGGATTTTGCACAAAAGTTATCTTACTTAGAAAGCATTAAAGAATCTTTGCAATTCTCATCATTATAACCACCGTTACCTAGCAGATTTACCCATGATTATGTATTACTTCATTCTATAAATTATATGGTTCAAAATTGTCTAGACATGTGAATCTAATGATAATGTAGCAAATTCCAAAAAAGGATGCTTCAGTCTCAGTTCAATTGTTGATTTTATATTTAGTAGAATAGTCTATTGCAGAATTCATGTGGGATAGGGTGTCTGACCCTGAGATGACATTTGCCAGTTTGGGATGAAATTCTGAGCTTCTGTGCAGGTTTCTCATTGGGGCATCCTTGTTACCTTTCTGAGAGAACATAGAGAAGGTCACCCAGGTTTCGTGGGCAGCCTCCTGCCCCTTAAGAGCTGCTGGACAGAGGGTGCTTAGATGACACCTTCTCAACAGACACAGTCACCTGGAACATAGGGCCACCCTGGACACAGTGTCACTCCAGGGATCAGTGCTGATAGCCAGCTCTCATCCCCAGGTCAGCAACAGCACAGCTCCCAGACTCTCCTTGAGGCGGAAGCTAGCCCCTCATTTTCCACAGAGGACTGCAGGGTGAGCTGCAGAGATTTTGCTCAACAGGTCGCACATGGGGGTTGGGTCTGTTGTGCCTCCTAAGGACCTGCTTCCAGCCCGAAGCCTCCCACTCTGACTTTACCACCCTCGGTCCAAATCTCCCTAGAGAATTATCCCTCACCTGAGCTGTTTGGGCAAAACTTGCCCCTGGAATGGATAGGGACAACTTCCCAAGCCCTCTAGGTCCCTAGAGACAGCTTCTGGGGCAGTTACTGGTGGATGTGGTGTCTAATGTGGGGAATGGAAGAGGAGAATCCACAGGTGATGGACTCTGGGGTCTCTGGTTCTCTTCCATGACCCTCCAAATGGGGCCTCTATGAACTCAGGAGGCCTCGGTGAACTCAGAGACCCTCCTGCCCCCTGCCTGGGAACCCCGGGTCCCCTCTGCAGAGCCATCCCTTCTGACCTGGCCTTGTGAGTCTTATGAGTGCTGTCGGAACCTGCGAGAGCACAACAGCAGCCAGCCAGCAGCCAGGCGGTGAAGCCTCAGGTGGCCCAGCACCTGGCCACCTCAGGCCCCTGACTCTGCCTGTGCTTCTCCTGGCTGATTCCTGCCACACGTCTCTGCACCTGTCCTGGAGCTGCAGGTATTTAAAATCTACGTTTCTTTAAACTCGAGTGAGTCAGACACGGTGATGAAAACGGCTTTTGCTGTAAACCCACACGTGTCAACTGGGCACATGCTGCTGTGACACAGAGTTTGGGGACTTTGCAGGTAGTGGCCACAGGATTTCATTAACATGAAAAGACAGAAGTCATGTCTGAATGTGGCTTATGGAGCAGTGGCTTGGTGTTCTTCTCTTTGGAGATTAAATAGCTTATAAAACCATTATGGGGCCCTGGGGTTAACAATGGGCCATTCTCTGGCTTATTAGCAGCAGAATTAATAGAGATAGGAGAACTTTCCCTTGACAAGAGGCTTTTCTGCCCCAGTGAGTCTTTAAAGGCACAGTCTGGCTTTGTGAACCACAAGCCTCCACGCAGGGAGGCAGCAGTGCTCCTGTCCTCCACTAAAAGGGACCCAAATGGCCCTGATCAGGCATAATGGAGAGGGGTCTTCTGGCCGGGAGTCACAGGCTAAAGCCTGGGACTCAGGTGGCATAGCCCTTTCACTGCTGTGGTGAAGGACCTGTCTCAGCCATGGTCAGTGGCCAACCTGTGGGAAAATGGAGCTGAGCAGGAGCTCTGGCCACCTCTCCCCGATGGCCACACTCCCTGGACGTGACTCCACACTTCTGCCCTCCTCTGAGAGAAGCACACAGCACGAGCCCAGCACAAGAAGACGCAGGGGCAGCCACACACCACCAGACCGTGGCCAGAGCACAGAGGGCCTCAGCAGCAATGGCCCCAGAGCCGTCAGGCCTTCGTCAAGGACTGCAAGCTGGTGCCCCTCATCTGACTCAGGACTGGCTGCAGAAAGCAGGTGTGCACCCTCAGCAAGCCGCGGGCTATCAGCTGCTAGTTGCCCGTCCACCCTTCCCCCCAAGCATCCCCACCAGCCCACCTGGGATCTCCCTCCACTCCGACATGTGGTTGCTCACTCCCTGTCTGCTCGAAACCTCTGCCAAACACAAGATATGGTGGCTAACTCCCTGTCCAGGCAAGCCCAGTACATTGGCCAACTCACTGACATGTGGGTCGCTGTGATGTCCACAGCTCTCTAGGAGGCGGTCACTCAGCAAGTGGACATCCATGCTGACGTTGGTCCTGGCTGCCATGCCCAAGCCCAGCAGTCCTGACACTTGGCTGGTGACAGACTGTGTTCTGTGCCACCAGAGCAGATTGTCTAGAGAGCCAGAGTCCACTATGACGGCCTACAGGGGTTGGTCCACATAGATGTGATGTGACCTACCTGAAACTTACCATCAACATTAGAAAAAGTGCCATCTGAAACAGGTGTTCCCAGGCCTCCACCCCTGCGTGGACAGCCAGGCCATGCCCCTGTCTTCACCACTGGACCCAAAGATGTGCCAGCTTCCCATTTCCTGCTGTGACTCTGGACATTATCTCGGCCCTCTCCATTCTGGAGGGCAGCTTCAGCTTTCTAGAAAGTGCTGGCTGAAGGTCCTGCAGGAATCTTGGGGGCTGAGCTCCTGAGCCCTCAGAGGCCACCCCCCTGCTGCTCTTCCCAGAAAGCCAGCTGTCCAGCTGGTGTGTCCTGAGCAGCTAGGGTTCTCACGCCCACTGACCTCACTGGCTCAGGAATGGTTCTTGGGCCAGGAAAGCCTGAGCCCATTCATCTCTTCCTTTCTGTACTGTGCATTGGCCAAGTGACTTCAAGAGAACCCAAACCAGTTCATCCTGGATCTGAGAGGCCCAGCACGCTGTCCTTTCTCGTCCCCACTGCCCACTATTTTGCATTGAGCCTGCCCCCCTTTCCAACCTGTGCAGATCCCAGGATGCATGGGTGGGACAGTGGATGAACTCCTGTAGTAACGAGAACAGCACAAAAGTCTGCAGACGGAACACAGGTCACAGATGCCCTGAAGGAGAAACTGTCTGCGATTAAAGTGAAGGAATCCCCTGAACTCGACATCCAGCGTCTCAGAGAAGATGAGAACAGTAACTACTGTGTGAAGTGGAACACCTATTATTAAGTAGTACACGAGGACTCACTCCCTCACCACATGCTGTTTACACCAGAACTGCAGGTGTCATTAATGAAATGACTTAGGAAGAATATCCAGCAATTTGGGAAAATATTCACCACAGGGGAATGATAATGTGGTTAGAAGCAAACGCCGTGCTGGCTGGCTCAGACTGCAATGACCTCACATCACAGCCAGGGCTCACAAGAGGAGTGTGTCTTCTCAGGTCTATAGGCTGGCAGTCCACGATAGGGGGCAGCTTGTCCAGGCTCTGATGAGGGACACTGCTGGCTGGAGGCTGGATTCCATCTCACTGGGTCCTCACATGATGGAGAGGAAGACATGGCTCCACCTGTCTTTGATTCTAAGTCACTAGACTCACCAAGGCGGCCCACCCTCGGGAAATCTTCTATCACTGATCCCCTCATAGGAGCAACTTTGAATACCTTCCCATTGGGGGTTAGGACTTCAATATATAAATTTTGAGGGAAGTAAAATTCAATCCATGGTAATATCCATCACAAAAGTGTGCGTGAATAATGAAGATGATGTGAAGTAGAGTCCTTCTCAGAGAGGATATGGGAATGGCCTAGTCAGCCCTACTGGGAACAGCATGCCCTACACTCAGAGTGCAGACCTTCTGGCCCCTGCTCTGCCTGGGCCCTGCACTCAGAGTGCAGCCCCTCCCCCAAGCCAAGCTTTGTCACTGAGAGTGAGTTCCTTGTTCATAGTGGAGCCATCAGTACCTTCCATTTTAACTGACTAAACCATCCCACAGTGCATGTGGCACCCCCTGTATGCCAGAGCTTTGTAGGGTGCTGAGATTCAGGGGTGGCCCAGGGCTCAGGCTGGACTGGACCTACACAGACGTCGAAATGATCAGTAAGTCGAGTCACATTAACTCAGGCTGGTCTCTCCCTGGTACCTTCCTCCTGGCCCTTTTCAGGAATGTTGCCCTGGATTGGAAAGACCTGAGTTTGGGTTGTAGTTCTGACACACTAATTAGGTGCATAAATTTGGGCAGGTTGCTTGACTTGCCCAGGTTCATTCTGCAGATCCCAGGTGCACAAGGGTGATGACGGCATGGTTCATGGCATAGGAAGTCAGCAGTCCTGCATGAGAAGCATCAGCTTACAACTGGTGTGCGGCCCCTGCCCCACTTAGGGCCATGCCCCTATGTTTAGGTGCTCACAGCAAAGTGGGGATTTAGGGCACACAAGCCCACCCACAGCCACTCTAATCTGTGTGCCTCTTGTCATCCGCTGAGGACCTGCATGAGCTAGTCATGGTCCTGAGTTCACCTTAACTTTTCAGCCTCATTTTTAAGGAAAGTGTCTACAGGACTCCTTCCCCACCCCCAACACACACCACTGTCCACATCAGTAATTCATTTCTAACAATCAGGCATTATGCTAGATGTTAGTGGGGACTCTTTGTACAGACCTTATTCCTAGGAAAAAATGCAGAATATCCAAAACTTACCAATGACAGTATAAAATGTCACTGAAACACACTATTGCAGTAAGATGCAAATACTTACTGGAAAGCTTCCCGGTGTCTAATTAATGTTGATTCACGCTTACTGTTGGCAATGCCAGCTTCTTTTATGACAATGTATTTTCTCATTCCACTGCTTCTCATCAATTACATGATGGCTTTTTAAATAAGAACAAGCAAAAGAGTGAGATCTAGCCACAGAGAGCACTGTGGAAGAGCAACTTGTGTAGATTGATAGATACAGCAGGAGTGGGAACCGTTTATTGTAGGACAGGAGGGGTATATATATATATACATTACACACAGCTTATCTTAATTAACATAAACTAGATACAGCAGTCAACCAATAAGGAATCTCCACACTTAATGGCTCGCTGGCGTTACTTCACAAACCACTCCCCCTGGCAAAATGCCAGGCGCCATCTTGACTTGTTTACAGACTCTAACACCAAGTCAGAAGTCAAAAGGCCAAGAACCTTCTATAATCAGTGACAGATACAAAATCCTGTATTCAGAAATCTCAGAAAACACTAAGAATAATAAATGAGAACACACTATTCGATGAGAACTGCAGAAAATTGAGACAAAGAGAAAATACTGAAATCTGCAGAGTGAAAGTAAAACAAAAAACCCTAAGATATAGAGAATCACAAATCAGAGTTACAGAAATTTCCCATCACAAACTCTGGAAGCAAGAATACAGTGGGGTAACGCATCTAGTGCTGCAACCCAGAAACCCCAAACCCCAAATCTGCACGCAAGGGATAGCCTTCAGAAGCAACAGAAAGACAAACGTAATCCAACCACCAACGGAAGGGATGGGTTAGGAGCACACCTACAGTCATGGAATGTTAAAGGAGCTCCACACAGAGAGGGAGAAGACAGAGGTCAGGAACTGGAACCAACCCCAGCAATCAAACCAAACCAACAAACAGCAGACCACCAGAGAAGGTGAGCCAACTGCTTCACACCGGCTCAGTCACCTACTGACATGAGCAAGGACCAGGAGGGACAAATCCAGAAGCTGAAGTGAGGGACCTGCCTCCCTGGGCTAGAACTGGGTTCCTCCAAGATAGAGTCAGACCACCTGAGAGGGCACCTCGGACTCCAAGTCAGCCACAGGGCAGCGCGCTCTCCCTCTCTTCCTCCCTCCCTCTCTTCCTTCTTTTATTTCTTCCTCCCATCTTTCTTTCTTTCTTCTTCTCTCTTTTCCTTCCTTCCTTCCTACCCACCCTCTTTCTTCCTTCTTCTTTCTTTCATTTTCTTTCTTCCTCTGTCCTTCCTCTCTTTCTTTCTTCTCTCCCTCTTTTCCTTCCTTCCTCTATCTCTCCTTCTCTCTCTTCTTCTTTCTTTTCTGTCTCTCCCTCCCTCCCTCCTTTCTTTCTCTTTCTTTCTTCCTCCCTCCTTCCCTCCTTTCTTTGTTTCTTCTCTTCTCTCTCCTTTCTCCATCCCTCCCTTCATCCCTCTCTTCCTTCTTTCCTTCTTTCTCTTTTCTTTCTTCCTTCCTTTTACCCTTCCTCCCTCCTTCCTTCTATCCTTCCCTCTTTCCTCCCTTCCTTCCCTCTTCCCTCCCTTCCTTCCCTCTTCCCTCCCTCCCTTCCTTCCTTCCTTCCTTCCTTCCCTCCTTCCTTCCTTCCCTCCTTCCTTCCTTCCTTCCTTCCTTCCTTCCTTCCTTCCTTCCTTCCAGTACTAGAGACTGAACCCAGGGCCTCACCCCTGCAGGCAGGGCTCCAATACCAGGCTCTGTCCCCAGCCCCAATCACTAAAAAGATTTTAAAAAATGATTATAATTGTTAGGGTAAGTGAAGAGACAAACTGGCTGTATGGAAATACTCAATTAAAACGAGAGAAAGCAGAAGAAGAGGTGGGGAAAGATACTAAGAAAAAATGCAACAGATGAAAATAATTTCAAATATGGTAAAAAACATTCTGATGTCATCATTACAACTTTAAATGTGAATGGTCTAAATAGGTGAATTAAAAGACAGATTGTCATAATAAATACAAAAAGTGAATAAAACCCCTATTGTTTATCTACAAGAAATGATCTTTAGACATAAAAAAATTAACAGAAAAAGAATGGAGAAAGATATATTAGGTTAACACTAATCAAAAGAAAGTTTAAGTGGCTAAATTAACTTCAAATAAAGAGAAATTCAGAGCAAGGGAATTTGAGAAGAACAAAGAGATATACTACATGATTATAAATTGGGAAGTTCATTGAGAGGGCTTAGAAGTCCCAAGTCGGTGTCACCTGCCAGCAGGACACAGCAATGGGGGGAGCAAAAACTCAGAACTGGAAGGAAAGCAGAGGAAGCACCTTCTTACAGGAAGACTAACACTTCTCTGTCAGAAAATGAGAGCTCAGGTCAATAAAATCCACACGGAAAACACGCGTCCAGAACAGACTACTAGCCTGCTCCATCTAATGTGACTTATAGATCTACCTAACGATAGCACAATGAAATGCTCATGCTCAGCTGGACCGTTCGCCCTAATAAACCACACCCTATGCCAAGAGCACAGGTTGACGGATCTAAAACGCCGCGTGTCATTCAAAGTGCCTTCTTAGGTCACAATGGAACCAGAAATGACCAGCAGGGCAGTGGCCTCATGGTCCCCATCATTTGCAAATTAAGCAACACATATCTAAATGATTTATGAGTCAAAAAGAAGTCTTATAAGAAACTTAAAATATACTTGTAGCTAAATAAGAAAATGGAGTCAAGAAAAAGCTGTGCATAGAAGCGATAGCTCTGCGTACCCAGGAGAGAAGGGAGGAAAGGAACGGCCTCGGCTTTTCCTGGGGCACTGGAAGGTAGGAGATGGGAAGTGTGAACAGAGCAGAGATCATAGGAGTCAAAATGGAAATCAGTGGAACTGAGAAGAAGAAAATCAACAGAACCTAAGAATTCCTTCAAAAGATCAACGAAATTCATAACACAATAAGTGTAACCAAAGGGGGAAAAACCAGAAGAACACATTACCAATACCAGATCTGTAAGTGGGTCCTCACTGTTGACCCTGTTATAACATTAATACAAATTAAACAGATTAATAAAACAATACTAAGATCAACTGTGTGTCCGCCCTTTGCAAAATGTCAAGGAAAAGAGCAATTCACTGAAAGAAACCTCCAAACTCTCACAAAGAGTTTTAGAGTGTAAATAACCATCTTGCTCCATATCATTAGAAATGAGTCCAAACAGACATCAGTTAATATGAATTAAAGGTCTTCTATTAAGTGGGGTGTGGTGGCACATGCCCATAATCCCAGCAACTCATAGGCTAAGGCAGGAGGATGGCAAGATTGAAGCCAGTCTCTGAAATGTGGGAGGCCTTACCTTAAAAAATAAAGAGGGATGGGGTGTTCTCAGTGATAGAGTGCCCCTGGGTTTAATCCCCAGTACCAAAAGTGTTCAAATTTTTAAAAATAACACTTCAATCAATGATTAATAATCTTTAAAAAAGAGAAAGCACAACATTCAAACAATTTTGTAGTGAATTCTACCAAACATTAAAAGAAGAAATAATACTTCTCCAAGGTGTCTTCCATAAATACAAACAGAAACACTTTCCAACTCATTCTCTGACACATGTCTCATCCTAGTTATAAAACCAAATAAAGCCATTACTTAACGGAAGATCACCGAGCAAGCTCTCTTATGAACCTAACTATACCACCCCAAATATCAGCAAACATTATCTAGAAATATTTAATAAAGATGATACATCTTGGACAAGTGGGATTTACCTAGGAATGCCATCCTGATTTAACTTTCAAAAATCAATGAATGGAACCCCCCAAGTCAGTAGTCTACACAACATGAGATCACATGATCATATCTGTTGGTTTAGAAAAGGTTCTTGGTGAAATTCAACATCCATTCGAGGTAAAACTTTCGTCACCCTCAGAGGAGAACAATGTCCCCTGATAAAGGACGTCTGCAGAACCTGCACAGCCAGCACCACAGTTCACCGTACGTAGAGTGGACCGCACAGCACACACTCAGGCTAGACTCCAGGCAGACATGCGCTCTGATGAGTCAGCTTTCTGCCAGTGCAGTGAGGTGCCTGACACAGGCTACCTGTAAAGTAGAGAGAGGTTTATTTTGGCTTGTGGTTCTGGGAGTTCAAGTGCAAGATCCAGTGTTTCTACTAGTTTGGGTTCTTGTGTGAGTATGGTGGAAGTTCAGATCAGAGCAATCAGTGGTCTCTCATGCCAGGGAGTAGTGTGTGTGTGTGTGTGTGTGTGTGTGTGTGTGTGTGAGAGAGAGAGAGAGAGAGAGAGAGAGAGAGAGAGAGAGTGTCAAGGGCCTAAGGACCCGAGAAACGTCTTCGCCAGGCTTCCCCTCCCACAGGCTGCAGCATCTCTCCACAGCAGTTAGGTGGGGACCAAGCCTTTAAATACCTGTGTGTGTGGGAGGGGGTCTACATGTCAACATTTGGTGTGTTGAAGTTGCAGCTAGTGCATCTTTAGGCATTGAGATATAGCTAGCACACACACATACACACAGATGTGAAAGGGGAAAATACTGTTTTTATTTGCAGGTGGTATGATTGTCTATGTATAAAATTCCAAAAGTCTACCAAAAAAAAATAGGCCCCTGGAACTAATAGGTAAGCAGAGAAAGTTTGCAAAGCCAATGCACAGAAGCCGATTGTTTTCCTGTAACCCATCAGTGAACAAGTGGAATTTTAAATTAAAAAGCAATAACTTTTATGACAACACTAATAAATAAAGAAGTAGGTAGGTGTAAAACTATAAAATATTTTTGGGAGAAACAACAAACCACAGATGAAATAAAGTGAAGAATTTTTAGATAAATGGAGAGTTATTCTCTATTACTGCAAAGGAAGATTCAGGATTGTTAAGATACCAGTTCTGCCCAACTTGATTGAGATGTAGATTCAATTCAAAGCAATCCCAGTAAAATCCCAGTAAGCTACTCTGTAAACATGGACAGACTCATGCTGAAGTTCATTATGCAGCAAAGCAGTAAACTTGAAGGAGCCAAAACAACACTGAAGAAACAAGAGTCAGGTCCCGAGCACTGTCTGCTCCTACAGCTTCTCTATGGGAGCAGATCTAAGACAGCTTTGTCCCGGTGAAAGGAGAGACGGATCAGTGCGACTCAGAGAGACACTGAACGGCGTGGGTGAAACAGTGGGGGTGCCACCCAGGGCCCAGGCACACCGCACAAGCACCTACCACTGAGCTACCCCAGCTCTTTAGCTGAGTTTTGATACAGGCTCAAAAACCATTCAATAGAGAAAGATAAGCTCTTTTCTACAATTGTGTTGGAACACCTGAACACTATTATAAAAAACAATGAACCTAGACAGAATTTATACATTTCATAAAAACAACTCAAAGTGAATTATAAAAGTACCCATAAAAATGTAAAAATATAACTTTTCTAGAAGAAAATAATTGAGAACATCCATATGACTTAGGAACTTAATGATAAATTTTTAGATACAAATCAAAAGCAACATCTATGAAAGAAAAATGCACTCAAATTTAAAAAAAAAAAAAACACTTCTACTCTTTAAAAGTCACTTTCATGAATGACCTGGGTGGAAGTATTTGTAAGACACAGACACATATCTGGAGACACATGTCTGATAAAGAACTTGTATCCAAAATACACAGAGAACACATGAAGTTCAATGTTAAAAAAAAAATTGAAATAAGCACCATTTAGGAACAGAAACCTCATCAGAAAAGGTGCATACATGGAAAATGGAAAATAAGCATGTGGGAGGATTCTTAATTCAGTGTGTTACTAGGGATTCACACATTCTTTAAGGACAACATTACATACCTATTAGATTAATGCAAGTCCCCAAACGCTGGCTACACCAGCTACTGGTGAGGATGTGGAGGGACAGATGCCCTTTTATCCCTGGCGGGAATGCCGAATTTTATCTCTACTTTGGAAGACAGTTTGGCAGCTTCCTGTGAAGCCAAATCCAAACAAGCCATTCTACTCCTAGGCATTTACTCAGTCAATTTAAACTCATACTCATCCGTGCCTACATGTGAATATCTACACAGCAGGAGCTTTTTAAATGTTCAATGAACCTGGGAGCAATGACACCTCTGTCCTTTGATAGATTAATAATTAATGAAATGAGGAATATACAAATAATAAAATATCATTCAGCAGTAAAAAATAAGCCATCAAGTCTTGTGAAGACATGGATTATTTTAAAATTCATATAGGTTAGTGAAAGAAGGTCACTATGCATTTGCCACTTTATAGAACAAACAGTAAAGATTCATTCAAGCGTATCTATGATCCCATGAATGAGGGGAAGGACATCCCCATGAAAGTAAGACTGTGACAGAATACTCGACTATATTGCACTTCACGGAGGTGGGAGGGAAGAAAAGTATTGCCCTAAGTATCTTTGTAGATGAGCAGGCATCCTAAGACCAAGAAACCAAAGCCTGCACATGAGCAATGCGTTCAGTTTCCCCATGGGTACAGTTAATGTTGATTCAACTATAGATGTGTGATGGAAATGATCCGTTAGTGGTGAAGGCACGTTGTGACCCAGGTTTCTCACTGCTGGAGGCTGCAGATATGGGAATGGACTAAGAGTTGAGGCATTGTGTGAATTTACGTTCAGCCTAATACATGCGCAGGTGATTATGGTCCGAGTATTCCTAGACCCGCCCACATGCATGAGTTAGTATACACACAACTATCCTTTGTTCCAAAATCTGGGAGGACCCAGAAGCACTGGCTTTCTGTAGCAACAACCATAACTACCACCCACTTGTGATCTAATACTTTTCTCCAATAAAAGGGGCCAACATCCCTTGGAGAAATGACAGATCATTTTAGGACCAGGGTAGGAAATATTCAAGATGAACCTAGAGCATCTTAGTGGGAGAAGACCCAAAGAGCACAATGCATACTCACCTGTGTGGACACACACACACACAATATGGGGGTGTGTCGGAAGGAAGATTGAGCTGAGTGATAGAACTGAGTGTCCTCAAGTAACACACAAGTAATGTGGCATTGGGTTATATCCCCAAGTATAAAGAGCACATCTATGACCCCACATGGACGTAAACGATGGATTGTGTCACACGGTAATGGGAGAAGTACACAAATTCTTGTGTAAAACAGCCAAATAATTTGTGTGGAGGATCCACCCTCAAGGAAATGGAGCTAGCTCCCTGTAAGAGCAGGCTGGGCGGAAAACCTTTCTTCCAAAGAAGAGCAAGAGGGGGGAAGCCAGGTGGCAGTGGGGAACATGACCACCTCGGCCGAGTGAGCCAGGTCCACTCTGACACGGGGACAGCTTGTCACCTGCACATTCTTCATAAAGCCCACACCCTGGCCAGCCCTGAGCAGGACGTCAGGCAAATCAAAGTGAGATCCAGACTGACTTGACCACGCCTCAAACTGTCAAGGCCGTCAGAAGCAAGAAACGCCTGAGAAACCCCCAGGAAAGGGGAGCCGAGAGACATACTGCAGAAAGGCAGTGCCACCTCCCAGTGGGATCCTGGAATGGGAGACACACTAGGAGACACTGGAAACCTCTGTATCAACTTCAGGTTTTAGGAGTCATAGCGCCTCTACCCGAGGCATGTGCACCCTATTCAAGTAGGGTGTTGATCATAAAGAAGTGTAGACAGGATCGTATGGGAAATACCTGTACTCTTCTGGCATTTTTTTCCTGCAAATTTTAAACTATTTTATAATAAAATGTGCATTGTAAAATCCTAGCTGCTGATTCAATGTATAAAAGTCAGTAAGAATATCTCCTCTGAAATGGGCCCCCATGATGATGGAGAGCGCTGGGCAGCCTGGAGTGTGTCCAGGTCTTTGGAGAGCAAGCCCTTGAGGGGAATATTGGGACTTTGGTCCCTCCCTGTCTCTTCCTGGCCACCACAAGTTGAGCAGACCCCTCTGCCAGGCACCTCTGCCATAATGGATCATGGACTTACGAAACAGGACTTACGAAACCACGAGCCGAAATCAACCTTTCCTCCTCTTACGTTGACCACCTCAGGTGTTCTGTCACGGTGACGGAAAGCTGTTGTTTGCCTGTCAAACACCTCCAGGAAGCTTTAATTTGACGTGCAGTCTTATATTATTAGGATCCTTCATGGCAAACTTCCAGGAGTTAATTTACTTGATGATGATAAATTCCCTCCTGCCCTGATGCACATGGCTGGCACATGTGGTGATTCCTTTGTGTAATAAACCAAATAAGTGTGTCAGGACTTGGGCTCTGGATTAGAGCACTGAACATTTGGAGGAGAGTCAAAACAGAAGAAAATGGATTAAGGACGGACAGCAGCTGAACTACCACTCTGGAGAGCTGGGTGGAGTGCCCTCAGAGGGCACCCCTCCCCAGTGACAGGAGAGACCTGGGCAAACACCGCTTGTGCCTGCTGAACCATTCACCTCCAAACACAAGTCTGCCTGAACTCAATTACTTGAAGACCAACACTAAAAGGAACCCACATCTACTCTACTCTGTTTTCTGCCAAAACTCAGCATGAGTTTTGTTTTCTTTAAAAACTACCATTTCCATATAATTGGATTAACCCAGCGTGTGACTCTGGCCAGATGTCAAGGCTGCCTAGATTGGGGAGATGCTTCATGTGACCTCTCCCTCACTGTTCCAGGAGTTCAAATGGAGCCATTGGCTAGAAGCCCCCTGAGGAAGTTACCAGTGTTGGTGGAAAACAAGAAGGGTTCAATTAAAGCTTCACATGTGCCAATGGTGGTGGTCTGAGATCAAGAAACCGTTTTTTAATGGCTAGCAGCGACTTTCAGTCCTGTGAAGATGGACAGAGGGAAGACAATGATGTTGCAAGCATTTATTAGATTCAGAAAGAGACAATTTGAGTTCTCAAGTCTCCTTTGCTCAAAGCTCAACTGCTGTGAAGCCAGATTATTCTTTCCTCCCAGGGTTGTTCTCTCTCCTCCAAAGGTGCAGACTTGCAACCTGGCAAGCACTTCCCCAGCCCTACTGTGTGCAGCACTTGCGGTGTTAGGAGAACATACACCATAGCACTCCCCCTGAAACCTGTCATGTGGGAGAGTAAAAGGGCCAGACAGTGGGTAGAGGACAGGGCAGAGCTTCGTGACACAGAGGGCCACACTACTTCAAGTTGGGGAAGAGGGTTAGGCTCATTCCTGGAAGATGTGACACTAGACTTGGTGTCTGTGCCCAAGCACAAGGAAGCACTCTCTCATCTAGGAAGGGGCAGGGGGGCTGTGGCTGCCAGCATTTGTGGGTTTAGGTGTGGCCAATTATCTTAAGTCACCAGGACTTAAAAAAATTATCTAAATTTAGGTGAGACTGTCCTATACTTCTGGGCACGTGGAGATTTGGAACCAACACTAGGTGGAGGGAGACTGATGCTCCCGCAGGTGAGGCTCCATGGGACGCTGGGACCTCGCAGAGGAGAGGACACGGCTTCCCCTCCCACAGGTTTAAGGCACTGCATGCTTCTTTATACCACCCCAGGGCCCTCGCTGGCCCTTCTGTAGGCCTGCTGATGTGATAAACCAAGGACCCAAGGGCAGCTGCAGAAGACCCTGCTGAAGGAGGCCTAGGAGGACCCCTGTCCTAACGAGGTCACCAGAGGGCTCTGCAGCCCCTCTCGGGGCTGGCCACATCTTAGGAAAGCATAATCTACAGAAGGGCCCACGGGAGACCAGCTTTGGCCCCCTTGGCCAGCTTCCTGCTCCCGGGTGATCACCTTCCTCTTCTGACAATTTGGGGCAGCATTATGTGGGGAGAGGCGGGCCACCCCACTTTCTTGCTGCTTTGTGGGACCATTACAGCCACAGCTGGGTAGTTAATAATGAGCAGAAGCGTATTTCCTGGTTGTGGAGGCTGGGATGTCCAGTCCAGGGCCTGGAGTCTGGCCAATGCTGTCTGTGCATCATTCCAAGCAGAAGACAGAGTGGTAAAGGGAGGGAAGCCACCCCAAAACCCTTTTTCAGGCAGCTCAGCCTGGCCAGGTCCTAAGGCACTGACCCCACCTGGGAAGGAGGAGGCCTCCTTCCCAAGGGCCCACCACTCATGAGGTTGCTTTGGCAGCTACATTTCCAACCTGACTAAGAAAGTGAGAGACCTTCACATCTCAGCACCCTCTAGTAACCAGCCTCTTTCCCAATTTCTTTTCTCTTGGATCTCAATTTCCTTGAGACTCTGTCTCTCCATTTAGTCATTTTGGTATCTTGAATTCAGAGAATTTTTTTTCCACCTAAAATTTGGAATTCAATTTTAAATACTATTTGAATCATTTTAAAATTATTATTTTATGGTGCACCACATAAATATTCATGCTACCTGCAGTTCTTTGGGAGTAATCGTGTGCTCTCTTTTGTACTGTTCCTTGCTCATAGTGAATTTTTGCCCTTTCTCTTCTGAATTTTTTGAATTCGGGGGTCTGAGATGTAAGCCATGGAAATTCTGCATATGACCTGTGACGGAGGAGCAGTGTCACAGAGAAGCCTGCTGTTGGCCTGAGCTCATGTTCTCTGTGACTTGACTAGTCCATGTTTTTGGTAACCTATTCACTGGACACACACCTGAAGCCAGGACCTACTGAGAGCCACCTCTTGATAGCAATCCCTGGAGAGGCCCTCACTTGTTCTCTACCCAGGAAGCAACACCCTTTTTCCTTGTCTGGGTCCTAAACCAACTGAGAAAACCAATCACCTAGATTGGAAATGAAATGGCACCATTATTTTTGATAAAGCTGGTACCCAGGTGTCCAGCTGTACCTGCAGGTGGACATGCCTCTGCGTGTTGCACCCCACATCTGGAGCAGAGGGAGCACAGCTTGCCCCTCATACGCACCAGGACAGGTCATTGCCTGCCTCCCTTCTCACACATCCAAGTGCATTCCCAGGCACCTGCCCCCCCTAGAGGACATGAGGAAGGGCCAGTGCACCTGCCCTCCTCCCCACGCACCAGCAGCCAACTCCTCCTCCCCCGGGGGAAGTCAGGGTGGCAAGACGCAGACAGCAGACATGGAGATGTTCTCCTGGAGGTAGGAGGAGTGGGGGACGCGGGGAGGGGATGTGGGCCGGCCTGTCCCCGGGGCCTGCACACCTGCCTTCTCATTCTGCTGCTCCCGTTGCCTGACTTGGTTGGAGCCCCTCTTAACTCTCCAGCCCTCTGGCACCCTGCAGTCCTTTCTGAACCAACTCCCTGCTCCTGCAAGGTGGGGCTCTCTCTAGTCCTCTGTGTCCCTCTCAGGACCCTTTAGCGACTCCCAGGAACCTGGAAACCAATCTCACGTTCTCCTGGAGGAAAGTGCTTTATCTCTGGGTTCATGGGATAGGCCCCCACTTCCCTGTGCTCAGCAGTCACCACACATCCCCACCTCAGGGTGTCAGCTGGCTCTGAGCAGCAAGCTCTCACTGAGCAGAGACCCTCCCACCTTGTCCATGGGCACCTGGTCACCAGTCGTCGACTCCTCACAGGAGAAAGGTTTCCCACCAGTGCTGGTGAAAGTGGTGCCCATGTAAATGTCTGGACCCCCGTGGAGACAGAGGGAGAGGGAGGGACAGATGAGAGCATCCTTCATGTTCTGTGACACTCAGGTTTTCAGATGTGACTTTCCCCCGTGGAAGCAGGCCTGGTGTGGGACAGTGGGCTGCAGGTCCCACCACCCAGGGCAAGATGGGAAACAGGAGAGGCTGTGCCCAGTGAGCGGGGGCACGGAGCACACCTGCACTCCAGGTTCAGTGTAAACCCTTCCTGCCGCCTCTCATGAGGGTGTTAAGGCATGCAGGGTGCACGACGAGTTTGAGCCCTGAACGCTGTGCCAACGTGGCTTCACTCACACACACACTGCACCTTTATTTATGATGATGATTTGCAGTGCTGGGGATGGCACCAAGGCCTGGCGCATGTTGGACAAGTGCTCTGCCTCTGAGCCACATCCCCAGACTCACCTATGTGAAGAGTAATAAAATAATCCCAAGCAAAGGTTAGTAGTTGGTTTATAATAACATTATCAATTATTAATCTCTGTCTAACAGAAATAGGAGGTCTAGGTTAAAGTTAATTTTTCAAGTTAGAGTTTAACAGGCGCAGAGTTTGAGCAAAGAGGAATCAATAAGTCCCTCAGAGGAGACCTAGTTAATCAGCAGGAGGTAAAAGTGGGTGGCCTGAGAAGACCCTGGTGGAAATATTTGTCTGCAGAAGCAGAATCCTTACAGTGGACAAACCAGGGCCTGGGGCTGGGTGAGCCTGTCAGGGGCAGCTGAAACTCTCAGAGAATGTTGATTGAAACTCTCCCTCCCTCCCTCCCTCCCTCCCTTCCTTTCAATTTCTTTCACTTTTTTTTTTCCTGGAGGGAAAACTTTAAAAGGATCAAAACTTCGTCCATGTGGCTCTTCGATGTTACATCCATACACCAGGCTAAAGACTGTGGAAATTGAGGAAGAACTAACTTTTCTTGAGGTAATTTAAAGGATTTCAGTAATTTCTGCCAAAACAATAACAACAAAACCCAACCTCGAAGCCTTCGGGACACACACTGGGTCTGGGGCCGGGCCGTCACTGTGCGTCTCTGTTGGCAGGCTCCTCAGAGTCGTGTGGCGTGACGGAGCGCTGGGGAGCCCGCAGGAGAGGTGCTGAGGAGCAGCTGGAGGCCTGGCCCCCAGAATCCATTTGAGTCCTGTCGGCAGGAGAGGCAGACAGGCGGTGCCCACTTTGCTCAGCTCCTTGTCGCTGTGGCCAGAAGACTTGACAAGAACTTCTTAGAGGTGCAGAAGTTTGCTCCGGCTCCCAGGTTCAGGGTTCGGTCCATGGTCAATTGACTCCATAGCCCTGGCCCGAGGTGAGGCAGGGCATCCTGGTGGAAGGACTTGGGAAGGAAAGCCACTCAGGGCATGGCCTCCAGGAAGCAAAGACTCCGCTCACCACAGACAAAATACAAACCCCAAAGCCTGACCCCAGTCATCTATTATCTCTAACCACAGCCTAACTGCCCACTGACCACCCAGTTCATCTGCAACATGGTTTATTCCATCGATTAGGCCACACCTCTCGTCAGGTCATCACTGCACCTTGAACATTCTCCATGTCTCACATGAGCTTCCGGGGACACCTCCTATCTAAGCCATAACAGTTCCAAATGCACTGGGAGGAGCAGCTGGACAGTTAGTGGAGAGCTCCCACAGAATGGACAGCCTGGGCAGGAAACAGTCAGAGGAGGGGCTGTGCCAGTCATCACCGGGTGGAAAAGGAATGGAGAGTACAGGGAGTGTTGACACTGAGCACAGGTGGATTCTGGATCTGACTCCACAGTGTAGACCATGGTGTGGGGGCAGGAGGAGCAAGGCAGGAGGGAGTTGGACCACTGACAGAGGAGGGCTCCCCCCTTGAGTCCTCCTCTGAGGGCTGAATTGTCTCCCTAAGGTTTTCAAGGGATGCTGCAAATAAGTTAATTAGATGCATGACTAGGTGGGGCAGAGCATGAGTGCTTAAACAGGACAGGGAATGTCCTGTTGAGATGTCCCCTGAGAACTGGTATTGGGGTAGAACTGTAATTGGGGAGAGCTGACCAATGCATTCAGACTGCAATGTGTTCATAATAGAAAGACCCCAGATATATCTTGTGATCTTAATGTCCATTAAAGTGATGTCAGGGTCTTTCTCCAACCACTGCTCAGAAGAAAATGTTACCAAGTTTAAATTTGCCGTTAATACTATTCTTTTCTTATTTGATGCAGTGGCACACACATGTAATCCCAGTTACTCTGGAGACTGAGGCAGAAGGATTGCAAGTTCAAAGCCAGCATCAGTAACTTAGTGAGGTCCTCAGCAAATGTATGAGACTCTTATCTCAAAATTAAAAAAAAAAGGTTTGGTTATGTGCTGTAAGGGTTGAGCCTCCCTGGGTTCAAACCCTGGCATGTTATGTTCTTGTCCAAACTACCATTTCCTAGAGAGGCAAAGCTTTCCTTTCTCTGGAACCCATCACTGTTTCTCTTTTGAAAATCTCTGAAGTTTTTACCAAGCAAAATCAATACAATTTAAATATCATGAAAGCAAAATAAAATCCAATTCATGTATTGAATATGTAAATTTTTGTGATACAAATTACGTTTTCTCATGGGCCTGTGTTAACATTTCAGACTGGCTCTTTCTTACCCTCTAGTGGGTCCTCAGTGGAGAGTAGCTCTCACTACTTCATGTCCCCTGACTCCCAATGCTGTGTCAATGGCTCAGGATCTGTCTCTGACAGCTCCAAGGCACCTCTCATGTTTCTATATGATGAAGAGTTCCTATATGTGATATCACCAACCAAATTCCCCTTCTTCCATTTTGAGTTTCACCCTGGAACGTTCTCCTTTTAGTGAGGCTCTTCTTCCTGTACATAGAATACGGTTTCTGCAAGGTAATAACCAACACATTTCTGTTGCAACACTTGGTGGCAATATATGCACAATAACATTGGATAATTAACAAGAGATATGCAGGCTTTTCCAAAGGGAAAAAAGACAGGTAACAGGAAACCCTTTATGGAGCAAGCAAATCTCAGAATTACTGAGTGCACGACAAGCATTCAGAGCAACAACAAAAATTAACACTTAGGGGTTGATGAAATCATTGTGATTAAATGAATATCTTTACTCTTGAGGCTGTACAATAATGACCCAACCGGGGGCAAAAATCAACTGTGCACGTTGCCCCAGACTCCACTTTACAAGTGACAAAACTGAGGCATGGTGAGGTTACAAGTCTAACCAAGGCCACACAGGAGAGAGGAAGGCAGGGGTCACCTCCAGGGCTGCTGAGGTCAAACACAGGCCCTTGGCCATGGTGAACACTGGTTTCTCTCCCCATCTGACTCATCTGACCCTTGTGTGTAGACTGGGGAGACCTGCAGCACCTGGGGCCTGATGCAGGTCTGGATCACACTGCGGCAGGTGGAACCCTTCACCCCAGTCACTTGTTCCCAGCACAGTGAGGCTCCCTGGAAAAGCAGCATTTAAAATACACCTGGCTTTGGATCTTGACCAAGTCCAGGTGAGAAGAAAATCTGCTCTTCCTTTCGTGTTTGTGATTCCTGCTGTCTCTCCCCTGGGGTCTTCCATTCCTTTTCCCCCAGGGCCAGCTTCATCTGCATCTCAAGTGACACTGCAGTGTAACCCTGGTGGAAAGGCCTTCTCTTCCCTCCTTGCTCCCTGCTGCTGCCAGCCTTCCATGAGGATGGGCTGTGCTCACCATGTTGACCTGCTCCGATTTCCAGGCTGCTCCGGGAGTCAGGAGAACACCCTGGGCCCCTCTCTGGAGACCCCACCCAGGCACCCCCTGCTTCTCTTGGGTTTTGTCCTTGTCTCCTCCTTGCTTTTCAGTTCTCCTGGCTCTCCTGACATCTCATAGGTCTCAGGACTACCTGGCCTGACCCCCTCTTGGTGCCCTGTTAGACGGCTGCAGCTTTCAGGCTCCTGGTGGGTGCTGGGTACTTGCGGTCACCTTGGCCTCCCTCTCCATGGCCCAGACTCTGCACTGTCCTCCCTGGTCTTTCCTCCCATGCTCCCTCCCTCCCTACCTTGCCCACGGCTGTTCCGCAGTCAGACTTCCTTGCTGGGCCGTCCCACTAACCATCCCTTCACTGTAGTCTTCCTGCCAGCCAGGCTGTCAGTCTCAGGGAAGAGCAGGTGCTTTATCTGCAACACAGAGGTGACCTTGGAGGACCCGTGTTCTCTGGTCGGAGGACGGTGACACCCTCTGGCTACCTCCAGTCTCAGGACCCTCCACTTCCTCATGTCACTCCTAGCTGAGGTCCCCGGGAGAAGAGCTGCCCAGGGATAGAGCTGCATCGAGGACAGGCGCTCTCCTCTAACCCCTCTGGCCCTTCCCTAGCTACTTGGAGAGGAATGCTGAGCTGGGTTGTGGTCCCCTTGTGAGTCACCTACTGTCTGGAGCTATGATTTTCTCCGTGGGGCCAGGGACTACAAGGAGAGCCAGGCCAGGGGCTTTATCATAGCCATCCTAGCCACATCCCAGGGTCCTGCCGTCAGCACTGTGGACACACACGCATGCATGTGAGAGGTGACCACAGTGCAGTTGGCCCCTCTGAACTCACGCCCCTCTGGGCCGGCTTTGTCTTCCCACCTACTTCCCCTGGGGC
This sequence comes from Spermophilus citellus, assembly GCF_964194105.1. Taxonomy (NCBI): domain Eukaryota; kingdom Metazoa; phylum Chordata; class Mammalia; order Rodentia; family Sciuridae; genus Spermophilus; species Spermophilus citellus. Next base: position 285,476,636 of record NC_138182.1, on the reverse strand, counting down.
AGCAGTCATCTGCACATCATGAGCCCTGGTAGAAGTTCACATGAAAATAGCCATTGCTGGCCCAGCTCCTGTTTTCTAGCTGATTCTCCTTTCCTGGATATTTTGAACCAAGTAGAAAAATATTCAGATTACAGCAGGATATCAAGGGGCCAGCCACATTCATCTTCACATGACATCTGTCGGGAATTTTCCAATAACAGAATGGGTGTCAAGTGCACAGGGAGGGGTATCACCGTGGGATTATGACATAAAAATGCTAAAGACCATGCAGAGGAATCTCTGCACGTAGAGTTTTGATTTGGTAATTCAAAGTAATGCAGTTTGTGGTTCTCCAGAAAGACGGCAATAACCGTGCACAAGATGCGCTCTGAGCAGGACAGGCACATACTGTGCACCACCAAAGGGCACCGGGCCAGCCCCTCGATGCCTCTGATCACCAGGATTTGTGCTCTACTCCCAGAGAGAGCTGTGTACAGATGGCGTTTCTGTCTGAGTCGTTGAACATAAATGCCAAGAGGCACTTACTGAGAGGTTGGGTCTCCAGGAGGATGCAGTCTCCCCTCCCCGGCTTCTCTCCAGTCATTTCGTTGGTTACGACTCTAGATAGTACTCCCCTTGGACATTCTTTGGAATTTTGGGAGTCCATCAAAATAACTGCTGAGTTGCTGAAGCAAGCAATAGTGATTTCCCAGGTCTTAAAACTTATCATCTGCATTTCCTCCCAGCAGCCACGCTGATGTCTACAACAGATGCCCCCTGACCAAGCTCCCCTCAGGATCCTTGGAGATCTCTTCTGCCAGGTCTTGAATCCCCCTGAAGTCAGGATACACGATCCCCACCCCTGACATCTGATCACCCTGCGTCCCCAAAGTCCTTGGTAGAGGTCCAGTTTTCCTCTCCCATCCTGATGCCTTATCCACAGGGCCTGCCCTTTGTGGAATTCCTGTGAGGTCATTTCAGGCATGATTCCTCTTCCATCCATATCATGTTTTATTAATTTTAAGGGATGCATGGAAATATGAAAAGTAAACACGGTAATGCTGTATCGCGTGTCTTTATGACACATGTATGTGTTGTATAAAGCTTAGACTGTGTCAAACACATTTGTTTCTGTTTCCTTGATAATATGACCATTTCTCTTGGAAAAAAATTCTCAACTTCCTTTCTTCTAAGTTGTTAAACTATTTCACGTTATTGTTATGGCCAACTGGTTTATAAAAAAATGTCTTGCATTTCCAAATAATAGAAAACCTATCACCTTCTTAAATCTGTCACTTCTTCTCTGTTCTTCCTTCCTGTCTGAACTTTACCAGTTCTTTTCTTTCTGAAAGGCACCCAAGCGTAATTTATTTCTTCTGTCTTGTTTCTGAATTCTTTTGTTAATTGTATAGTTTTTTTTTTAATTTTTTTGGTGGGGATACTGGGGATTGAACTCAGGGGTGCTCTACCACAGAGCCACATCCCCAGCCCTATTTTTAATTTTATTTAGAGACAAGGTCTCACTAAGTAGCTTAGGGCCTCACTTTTGCCAAAACTGGCTTTGAACTTGCAATGCTCCTGCCTCAGCCTCCTGAGCTGCTGTGATCAGAGGTGTGTGCCACCACACCCAGCTGATAGTTTTGTTTTTTTAGTGTTTTTATGAACACAGTTTTTTTGAGCCCCTTTGAATTCAGACAGCTCCCTGTAGCTGTAACAAATACCTGAGGTAATAAAATTATAAAGAGTAAAAGGTTTATTTTGCCTTAAAGTTTTGGAGCTTCTAATCTTTGTCCTCACTGCTTTGGGCTTGTCAGGTACATCATGGTGGGACCACATGACTGAGCACAGCCACTTATCTCATGGCTGAGAAACATGAGAGGAAGAGACTGGGGTCCAAAGAGTCCTTTCAAGTGCACATTCCCAGTGACCTGAAGACCTCTCCAGAGGGCCCACCCTTAAAGACTCCACTACTATCCATAGTGCCAACCTGCAGACCCAGCCTATCACCCATGATACTTGAGAAACATTCTGGATCAAAACCTCAGCAGTCCCTTTTGACATTAAGTACTTTTTCAAGCATAGAAATCAAAAATTTGTCTAAAACGGCTATTTTTTCTGGGTTGCTTATTACCTAAAACTTTAATGTATCCTGAAAATTTTGTGATAGCGTGACTTCAACTTATATACCAGTTTGCAATTTTATTAATTTGATATTAAAAGCTAAAATCCTATTCCAGCTCATGATTCTAAAAAGCATGATTTTATCAATTCAAGAGATCACAAAATCACCCAACTAATAACTAACCTGCACTGTCAATTGCAAGGTCAGAGCCTCTCACAGACCTCTCCATGTATCATGGATGAGGACTTCACTGTGTAACCTGTCACTGAAGTTTCCTTGGGGGGGTGGGTATTAGAAAATGCATAATGAATAAAGGAGAAGAGGAAAAACTGACAATTCTCCTCAAGAATGGTTCTCTTGAATTTATAAGTGTAAAATATTTTATTTGGAAGAGAATATTGGACTTTCCCAAAATGCAATTACTCTCTATCATGGCTGGAAGAGAAAGAAGAGCTGGGCACCTCGGCTCAGTGGTTTAGCACCTCTGAGTAGTTCAATCCTTGGTACCAAATAAATAAATAAATAAATAAATAAAAAGAAGAAGAGGAGGAGGAGGGATTCCATGCTTTATATGTTAATATGTTAGTATCTGGCTTATTTGCACAGCCATGATTCCAAACTAAGCTCAGTGTAATTGCTTATTCCAAAGCGGTATCTACAGAGGGACTTGGGACAAGGGGTGGGCTTCCCTGATTCTGGTGCAGACCCTGCAGGGACTTTCAAGGATGTTCTCAGGACGTTGTCACCAGCCTGTGCCAGCAAGAGGCCCTCTATAGCTGCCTCCTGTGACTACAGAAAGCTATGAGAAGTCGTGGAGGGGAAAGCACCTTAATTTAGAATGTAAGCGTGTTCCGGAAGAACCCAGAGAGCCAGGCTTGGTTAGCCCAGGTGAGAATCCCATATCAAACGACTATCCCGCAGTCGGGTATGCAGTGGCGCGTGTGCGCATGCCTGTGTGTGCACATACACATTCACGGTGCATTCTGTCCTCCATGGCTTGCACGCCTGTTGGCTGTGAGAAGCTGGATATTGAGAGTGTCATCTTCCCAGAACTCCTGCAGCTGAGGGTGAGGAGCGACGTCCACAGGAAACAGCCCCCACCCTCCCCCGTGGTCTGCGTGACTGCGAGCTCCGCACGTGCCTGGCGCATCACGGTGCAAACGTACCCAGCACAGTGTGGCCAGGAGGGCGGAGAGTGGCGGTCAGTGCGTGCTCAGGGGGTTCCAGCCTCTGCGCTGTTCGACTTAATCAAGCACAAACACATAAGCGGCACAGCCCCTCCTGCGAGCGCTGGCTGTCCGGGCTCCGCTGCCCAGTGTTGCTCCCAGTGCTGGGCCTCGTCCTCCAGTCAGGCTCTGGCTGCAGGCCGCGGGGGGGATCCACCCTAGGAGGTGGGTGCCTGAAGCTCCATCTTCACAAATGAATCCGGCATGCTGTTCAGGGGGAGGACAGAGAAGTGTGTGTTCTCAAGCACGGTTTATAAATATTCTTTCAAAATTGTGTAACACGTTCAAAGGCATTTTTAATATTGCTTTAATTTAATTCTGGCATGGACCAATGTGACTGCAGAATAGTTCTCCCTAAGTCCATGTTGGTAGCTTCTTACAAACAAGGAGTGGAGACAGAAAAAATGTCAGCTATGCCTTTCATATTCTAAAAGAGACCAAATACTGCTTTAGAGGGGGTCGCCTAGGAGGCCTAGACCCAGGCCACAGTCACACCTCTCAGCGTCAGAGGTGCATGGCTGGCTTCTGGATTCAACTGAATTTGCCAAAAAAAAAAAAAGAAAGAAAAATTAATTACTTTATTCTGTCCCTCTTTTCTCCACAGCCCCCACCTGCTGGTTGGCAGGAGCCACAAGTCCCTAACCAGCCGGCATGCTCAAGGTTGGCCTGATGAGGCGATGTCACGGTGCCCACCCCTGCTCCACATGCTCAGGCCCTGGAGTCTTGCTCCCGGCTTCCCCCTCCGGCAGTGCTGACTTGGAGTGGTGGGCGGACTCTAGTGGCATGGGGTAGGACTGCCTCCCGATATGTGCCCTGCCCTCTGCCATCACTGCCCCTGGCTCTGTTTCCCCAAGGGCTGATTCTTCTGCTCCCTGCGGGCAGCGTAGAGCATACTTGGACCCTCCTGCTTCTCCATGCTCTTCTGTGGCTGCCTCCATCCTGCTACAGAAGCTCATCCATTATCGCCCTCCTCTCTCTCTCCTGCTCCCAGCAAGCACACACCCACAGAGCCCCAGGGAGACTCAGGGGGTGTCCCCAAGGTGTCCTCTGAGGCAGCAGGCAGGCATGGGCCGCCTCCTTACAGAACCCCAAAGGGAGAGGGAGAGTGGGTGCTTCTGCTTCCTCTGAGGTTCCCTCCACTTGGGGTGCACCTTCACTGTCTGGGTAGGTTCTTGGGAGGAAAGTGGAGGGCCTTCGTGTTTGCAAGGCCCACCTCCCACAGTTGGTGGGCCTGAGAGTCCCCAGCTGGCCCCAGACCAGCAGGCTCCATCGGGTCAGGCCCCAAACTGGGAAAGGAGAGGGATCCTTCCAGGACCTGAAGACATTCTTTCCAAAGACAATAGCCTGGCCTGTGGAACTAATTTTTTCTTCAGGAACCCTATTCATTCATGGTATCAGCTGTTGCCGATTTCCAGGAACTTCTCTGTGTTCCCTTTGTGGCAAACACAGCCCTCCCCCAGGCACAAAAATGGCTCATGGTACAGAGAAGAAAGTCGTGGGCTCACAGCAGCCAAAAACAGAAGCACGTTTGACACTTAAAATATTGCATATACGTGTGCGGAAATTCATTTGTACCTTCCAGCAGTTATTTCCCAAGTAACGACATAGAAATAAACCTGTTAGGGGCATTGCAAGCCACAAGGTCAACATGAGCCGCTGAATTGTTTAGAATTAAGTTATTATATCCATGCACAGAAGTGCAGATAACCCCCTTGCCCGCTTCAACCATTGGATGCGCAGTACACAGGCCTTTTGCCGATGCATGACTAGTGCACGGCTTAAATGGAAGATTTCCCAAACGTCAGTCATTCCAAAGTACTTCTCCAAAGGAAACAGCAGCTGAATGATTAAACTGAACCATCAAGACAGTGTTGGAGGAAAGGTGTCCCTGCGCCCTCCATACCTTTGGTTTAATGCAAAATAGGACGTGCAACCATCGTTTTAGTGAAAACTTTCCTGTGGGTCCCAGGAACAGTCACAGCATGACCCCTGAGAGGTCAGCCTCATGGGTCCAGTCTTATGTTTTTTGGTGACCTGAGCATGAATGTCATGGTTCAGTTCCCCAGGGCAACAACAGGAAACTTCAGAGCCTCTGAATCCCTGCCGAGTCACCAGGAGAGGGGAGAGAGCGTGCGTGCCCAGGAGCACAGGTGTGAAGGGCGTCTCGTTTCTGGGTGGCTCAGTTCTTCCAGTGGTTGTGACCAGCATTATCCTGCCAGAGTGGCCAACTGTAGTTTATAATAAACCCACGGTCCCTGAGGGGCCACCGGTTCCCACAGCCCCTGCTAACCGTCTGCCTCTGGAGCCCTGAAAACAATCTGCGCTGTGCAAACACAGCCTGCTGAAGGCACGGGGACCCTGCAGGACCTTCTGTGCTCCAAGGCACAGAGACAGGCCACAGAGCGGAGACGGCCCTGGTGACATCCTGCGATGCTAGAAGGTTTCCCTGAGTCAGGAGGCAGGTCTGTGGCTCTCCAGTTCATAATTAGGCAAGAATCCCCAGAAACGTAGTCCTCACCAGCAGTTAATGACGACTTTGTTGGTTAACAGCGCGACCTGAAGCTGAGGATTGTTAACACTCTATCAAACTCCTCGTTACGAGTGCTAAGTTTTTATTCAAACCCACTTGGATCGCAGCTGGAGAGCGGTGCGGGCACTGGGCATCCCCCAGTGGCCAATGACCAGCTTGTCTCCGTCACTCCGAGCACCAGGCACATTCCTTCTTGTTTATATAATAGTTGTTAACTGCCCCTGACTGGTGCCATTCCGAGGGGGACCCAGTGTGACATGGGTTAAGCTCCTTCCCCTGGTGTCAAAGACATATTTGTTGCTGTTCTTTCTTGTCATTGATGTTGCCAGCATTTCAGGTGCTGTGGCTTATCCAAGTCCCATTACAGTTCTGAAATTTAAGGGCAGGCATGTGGGACTGGGGCTGGGGAAGTGGTCACGGCACCTGGCTGACCCTCGCCAGGCTGTGGAGTGGCCCAAGCTTTGCACTTGGAAGGTGCATTCAGTCTCTCCCAGGAATGCTGGGCCTCCTCTGTGGAGGCACCAGTTGACCTGATGGTAATCAGAAACATCACAGTGATTAGCCAAGAAGGAAAGGATTTTGCCCTCAGGATTCTGCCTTCACTGATAGTTAACCTCATAAGGAGATGGAGTCTGTCCCTCGATGGATAAATGGATAGAGAAAATGTAGCATATGTAGCATAGCATTCAGTGGAATATCATTTGGCCATAAAATGATTTTTCCCCATTTATGGCAATGTGGGTGGAACTGGAGGATATTAGGGTGGGTGAAATAAGCCCTACAGAGAAAGACCTGCAGAGCATGTTCTCATCACATGGGGAAGATGGACATGTTGATGTCACAGCAGGACAGAACACATGAGAGGTCACTGGAGGCTGGGGAGGGGTGGGAGGGAGACAGAGGGCAGCTGGTCAATGGTACCAAAATGCAGTTTCATAGAAGGAGTAAGTTCTAATATTCTACACACAGTAGGGTGACTATAGTCCACAAAAAATATTAAATACTTCATAAAGAATGAGAAGAGTTTAAAAGTTCCCACAAAGAATGATGAACGTTTAGGGAGATGGACATGTCAATCTCCCCCAGTTTATCAGTATCCATTTGTATATCCATTTTGAATTATCAAACAACGCCCCATGAAAATGCACAACTATTCTGTGTCAATTGAAATCTATGTGATCTGCTATTTAGAGAAAACTGGGATGTCTTTCTCCCTCACCCGCCCTTTCTTTGGCTGAGAATGGCAGTTGTGTTTAGTCATGGTGGCCCGTGGGGGAGCTCAGGAGTGCTGGCCATGTGCCCATGGGGGAGCTCACGTGTGGCAAGAGCAGAATCCCCATGACCTACCAGAACCACGGCCGTCGCATCTCTGCTGTTTCTGGGAGGAAAAAGTTCAAGCCAAGGCTGGCTCTCTAGAGGCTCAGGTGGAGCTGGCTGCCCAGGTGGAGCTGTTCCTGCCACGCCCCTGGGGTCCACGTTTCAGTGTCTCCCACCTGCCATTTCCTGCCCAGGAACCACCCCCCTTTGTCCTGTCCGGCAGAGTCACCCAGAGCTCATTATCACTTCATGTCTGCAGGCTCCCTGGACCTCCAAGTTCTGTCTGTGCGAGGGCTTCCTAGGCCTCAGGGGAGTGCAGCGGAGTGACTGGACAGGGAGGCATTCAGAGCACGGCGCAGATGGGCGGCCCTTTGTTCTGCTGGGCCTGGGAGGCTGTTGTGGGAAGCAGCCAACCTGCCCCTGTCACAGTGAACATGGTGGCACCATTGTGCGCCTGTAATTGTTACTGTGTTTATGGAATCCCAAGGCCACCGTGGACATTGAGTACAAGTGCAGGGAGCCTTCTGCCAGACCAGAACGAGGCCTGGGGGCGCCCCATACTCAGCCTCCGGCACCTTTTGCTCAAAGAAGGATCCATCTGACAAAGCAATTAACAATCATGATTTATTTACAAAACCGTCAATAGAGACCCTCCAGAGTGAGCTGCCTCTGGCAATGTCCTGGTGTCTGCTCATAGGTTGCTCCGTGACAGGGCCATTGCCTGCACGGCAGTGAGGCAGCCTGATGACCAGTGGAAGACTGACCTCTGCCAAAAGAGCACAAGGGGCTAAACTGCAGGTGCATTCTGAAGTGTCACGGTCCCCTGCTGAGTGCCGAGGGATCTGTCACACAAGCACTCCAGCATGGACACAGCAGGGGGTCCCGCTGCACCCAGCGCCCTCAGTGCAGGAAAAGTGCTTCCTGGACAGGGCCTCTGGGGGGCGTGATGACAGTCCTGGGTTAGAGAGGGGGCTGGGTCTTCCTTTAAAAAGTGTGTGCGTCAGTGGCTCCCAGGGCTGGCTTCATCGCTGTCCACTTCAGACCTGCTCCCTGGGCCGTCCTCTGCCCTCCTCACAGCATCTGTGTAGACGTCCCTCAGCTGGGGTGTAGACACGGGGGTGAGTGCAGGCTAGGCACACGTGTCCTTTGAAAAGCATCAGTTCAGACTGCTTTGCCTCTGTGTCAGCCAGCTTCCTGTCCTTGTGACACTTAAAATCAGAACAGATTCATCTGGACTAAGGCTTCAGAGGTTCCATCCAGGGTCACTTGGCCTCGTCACCGCAGGCCTGCAGAGAGGCCCTGCATCATGGTCGGGAGGCCAGGGTGCAACATAGTTATTCACCTTGTGGGGCCAAGTGGCCACGGTGCAGAGGAGGGCCCTTCAAGGGCAGGCCAGAGACCTCATGTCCACGCACTGGCTGCGCCGCCTAAAGGAGGGGCCCCTCCCTTAGCACCACAGCTAGGCCAAGCCTTTCTACCACGCGGCCTTCAGGAACCAGTCAAGCTTCGAAGCACAGCCGCCTCTCACCACAGGCCTGAATACCTCTCTCAACCATGCCACCATTTTCCACCTTCTTTAAAATGTACCAGGAGGAACCACACGGCCATAGAAACAGCTCTCCCTCTCCCAGGGACGTCTGCCATCAGACGAGAGGGGATCTGCGATGCTCTGGGCTTCTAGGGCTTCATCTTCCTTCTTTTTTTTTTTTTTTTTTTTTTTAAAGAGAGAGTGAGAGAGTGAGAGAGAGAGAGAGAGAGAGAGAATTTTTAATATTTATTTTTTAGTTTTCGGCGGACACAACATCTTTGTTGGTATGTGGTGCTGAGGATCGAACCCGGGCCACACGCCCGCCAGGCGAGCGCGCTACCGCTTGAGCCACATCCCCAGCCCTCATCTTCCTTCTTCATTCCATTCCGTTCACATCTGGGATCTACTCCATGGTCCCAGGGTGGGTCTTCTGGGGCTATCCGTCTCAGGAAGTCGTTAGTCCAGGGGGAGAAGCAGAGGACCGAGGAGGCTCCATGTCCTGCTCTCTTGGGGGCACACCTGCTGCTGCTGCTCCTGTTAAATCCTAGACTGCTGGCCCTCGCCCTGCTCCTCCTCCTGCCTCCCCGAGCTGTCCTCATTTCACGCTGCTCGGGGTACATTTCCTGGGGCACATTTCCCTCACTGCCAACGTGGCTGCCTCTTGTCTGCTGCCCCAGGGAGGGACACACCCAGTTCCTGACATTTTTCATGGCTGGTCATCTTGAAGTGCCCCAGTGGCTCTCAGGCCCGCTCCCCTCCTGAGGCCACTGTGGCTCTCACCTTTCCATCACTGTGTGCTCAGAGCCGCCGCTGCACAGCGCTGGCCCTCTCCACAGAGGTTTCCTCCTCCACCTCAGCCCAGTCCTTCAGTGGACCATGGAGCTTCTGGACCCTTGCTGTGTTTTCCGTCCAGCCCCTTCCCCAGGGGATGGCTTCCTTCCTTGCTGTGCAGTGGTTGGTGGGGGACTCCTGCCTGTGACGGGGACTTTCCCCCCAAGTCAGGTCGTACCCTACCCCGGGCTAATTCCCTGAGCTAATTATTTTCCCTCTAAACCCAGGCCAATCTCACCTTGGACACTCTTCTCCTGTCCCCACCCTGTGTCCCTAGTGACCTCAGCCATGCCCGCCTCCTGCCAACACCAGTCTGAGAGGGACTGGCCAAGCACTGACTCTTCCACGGGCCTCTTCTGCCTGATGAAGGGTTTCGTCTTGCCCTGAAGGCCTTGGCCTTACTGCCCGCATTGCCTTCTACCTCCCAAGATGAAGGTGTTCTGCAGGAGCAGCAAGACCCTACTCACATGTTTCAAAGACCTGACTGGCTGGCCATGGACCTGAGACCCTGTGGGCAGTGCTAGGGGACTCGCAGGGGCTCCAGGAAGTAGTTTGGGCCCAGGTCTCCAACTGTGGCCTGTGAGAAGGATAATGACTTTTCTGCTCTATCCAAGGCCAAGTTTATGTGAATGAACTCGGCCAGTGATAGAGCTGAGCCCAGGAGGCCAGGCTGCTGGATGCCAGTTCTGACAAGATCCATTTCCATAACTTGTAGAATAATGGCCTCCTTTCTTATGAAGCTGAAGAACTTGCTCTTCACTGTCTCTGGACCCTGGACACCACCACAGAGGGCAGAAGGACCATAGCCACTTTGGGGACACTTTAGGGATTGGTAGAGCTGGTCGTCTGAGCCCATCCCCTTCAAACAGCTCTCTCTCCCCTCTGTGGTGCACATAGTAGAGCCAGGTGCCGCCACCAGGCCTCTGGTCAGGGACCTTGGAACTGGCTTTCTGTTCCAAAGGGAGAGCTCTCTCCAAACTAGGAATGTAAGAGTGGGTGAGCAGGTACCTTCTCACTGGGATGTGGGGATGGGATGGGGGCAGGATGAGGGATTAAAGAAAGCAACAAGGAAAACCCATATTGTCCGTTTTCCATAGATATATTTTCCTGATTTTTGAGTTATGTGCTTGAGTTTGGAGCTCAGCATCCTGTGTAATTGTATTACAATCATTGTTAAAAACAGATGCCTAGAAGATGGATAAACTTGGATAGGAATTTGAAAACCATAAGGCATATTCAATTGATAATATAGTTATATATCATTACATAGAATCTCAGCATTCCTACTGAATGGTACCACTGAGGATGCGTGATAGCAGCCTTGGACAAATTGCTGGGAGAGATAATGTGTTTTCTGATGTTACCAGATATTTTTTTTTTTTAAAAATAGAGTTCAAAAATATTTTGAAGGTTTTGACAAATCTGAGGCTTGGATGCTTATATGGCTAAGAACGATTTCTTGTTGACTTCAAGACTGATAAGATTCTGCATTGTCTTAATATGAAAGACACAAAACAAAAGAAGCTAAATAAGAAAATTTACATAAAGTCATGCAAAATCCAAATGAGCAAGCTTAATGTTCTTGAAGTTAATGGCCCGTCACTTAACTGAGAACTGGAAATTTTATATCTCCTATTAAATTTTTTTTCCAAGAGGGAAGCAAGCCAGTCTCAAACACATAAATGATGTCACCTGTTTTTTAAAAAGGAAATAATTCAATACTAAAAAACACTTAAATAAAATTACTTTTTCTTAGAGAATTCATTTTAAGATCTATTCTGTGGGTCTCCAGAAACTCTGGGTTGTTTAGTTTATTTTGTTCCCTTTGTAAGTAGGCAAATCTGGGGCCCAAGGAAGTGATCTCTTGGAGACAGCTCCTGGAGTCTGAGACATCTGGACAATCACCAAGTCCCTCAGGAAGGACACTTGGTCAGGGCCCGGGTGGGAAGGAGGTCTGAGCTTCCTACCTTCACACCCAGGATCTGGCCATTTCAGTCCCGGCCTCTCTACTCCTTAGTCTGTTTCCTAGTACGACTTAGAAGTTAAACCCCCAACCTACTCCTGTGTTGACACTGACTCTCTTCCATGGCACAGACAGAGCCAGGGACTTGTAGTGAATTCCCTATTCTTCTTCTAAAGACAGTTGTCAGATAGTGCAGTGACTGCAATGACACACAGTCACTGAACCCCAACCAGGAACTTCCCTTGTTCAGGAATTCTATCCCATTTCCAATGTCATAAAAATGTCTAAGAAAAAAAATTGGAGTTACCAATGATATTACTGGCATTTAACTCCAAATAAAATTTCTAGGGAACATGAGTGGTGACTCAAAAATACCAATGTTTCCAGCCAGACTTAGTTTTCATACTTTTAACTGATGGCATACAACAGACACAGACATGCAGAGGTTAGAAGTCGTCACTATCCAAGGTACACCACACACACCTCATCACCCTCCCTGGTTTCCCACCAATTCCACCTCCCTGTGGAAAGTGCCCCCATGGCTGCAGGCTCCCCATGCTTAGATTTGCCGAAGTCCTTCCTTCCCTTGATCCTGTGCTTCTTTCCTGTTCTCTTAAGAACCCGTCTCTCTGCACCATGAAACTCTCGCATCAAACACAAAGCAATCCACAGTGGGCATAACTCGTCAATTAAAAGTGTGAGGCACAGAAAACCCCACGTCTTTCATGTGCCCACATGTCCCTGAGCTAGATCAGAGTAGCTGGGAGCAGTTGGCAGCCGGCTCATAGCCCGGGGAAAGTCTGTGGGCAACATTCATTCACACAAGCAGCACACTCGAAAGACTCCATAACAAAACACCTGCTCAGAGCTGAGACAAGAGGCCAATCTGGAGAGAGTACAAAAGAACAGGGTGACAATCACGGCCCTGAACAACTGCAGCAGCCACCTTTGTCCACGGCTGCTGATTGGGCTAGAACCTGGCTAGGCTCAAGTGTGAGGAGCTTCTAGCAGTGCATTGACCCTTTGTGTACTTCATGATGGGTGGAAGACGTGTCAAGTCCGATTCCAATGTGTAGAACCACACATTCAGGGGAACATGAGGGTCTGTGGCCTGGGGACAATCCAATCGGCCTGTTGTGGTCCTCACAGCCATGCCTAGAGGCGCCTACAGTCCTGATAGTACCAGGGTCCCAGAAAGGGTAGAAAACATCCAGAGGCCTGTCCAGGGTCCTTCTTGGCAGCATGATGCAGGATAATTCTTTGGCAAAACTGTTGCTTGAAGAGCCAGAGTCCAAGCTCCTCCCAGAACAGCTGAACTGAAGTGGCCCAGAAGACTGACAGTTAGGAGGAAGACCTCGAGGTGCTCAGAAAGGCATCAACACCGCTGCAAGGAAAGCACACTCTTGACGTGAACTCCACTTAGAAGCTGTGGAGGGGACACCAGGAGCCAAAGGAAGAAATCTCTCCTGCAGGGAGAGCACCAGGGCTCGAGTCAGGAGTCCAGCTAAGGGCTGAGGGCAAGCTGCTGGACGCCCTGTACTGATGAGCTGTGGCCCTCACCCAGGCACACCAGAGCATGTTTGACCAGATGTCTGGGCACTCGGAGCCCCCAGGGTCGGCAAGGCAAGGGCAAGAGAGGCCCGCCTGGGCACTTGGCTGCCAGAGGTGCCCCCAGGTCTTGGAACCCCCCAGAGCAGGCGGACTCCAAAAGGGCTCTCAGCCGGGAGGAGGTCAGCAGCCCAGTTCCAAGGGGGCAGCGATGGTCCCTCTTCTGAAAGTCAGGGTCATCACGCTGCTCCTTTAAGGAATCAAGGAACGATTTTTTTTTTAATCTGTAAATTTTAAGAAATCTCTCTTGATGAATAGGAATGCTTTTTGTTATTAAGTAAAGGACACATCAATATATAACATTTCTTTCTTCACTCTTGTTCCCAAGAATTATAGAATTAAATGTGTTGTGACTAAAATACAACAAATCCATTCTTCTAGGTTTTTAATCATAAATTTCTTTCTCTTTCTGTGTTTTAAAGTAGTTTAAAAAATTTTAAAAACCATATTTTTCATTGCACTCTCTTTTTTAATGTCTTTGAAAGACATGGATTATAAAACCGCTAACTCTTGCGATCTACATCTTCAAGAGACCTAGATGCTTGCTGGAATACAGCTAAGTGTTCTTGGAACCCTGGGGAAGGCAGGAGTCTGGTCTGGAGCCCACCCATGCTCACATCTCTGCCATTTCTTCCTGTGGGTGAAGGTTATTTTCTATGCCAACTTGACTGGACTAAAAGGTGGCTGATTTCTGGTAGCACATTATTTCTTGGTAGGTCTATGAGCTTGTTTCTGGAAGAGATCAGTCCCTGAATTGGAGGACTGAGGGGAACTGATCTCTCCCCATGTGTGTGGGCCTCACCAAAGCCCACCACGCAGGCCTGGGTGGAACAACATGGCAGAGGGTGGATGGACCCATCCCATTGCTTCACTGGCTACTGTGGGGCATGGGCCGTCTCCTCCCCAGCGCTCCTAGTTCTCAGCCCTCAGCTCTCTCCTAGAATCCACGTGCTTGGCCCTCCAGCCCTCAGGCTTGGAACCACAGCACCCTCTCCTGTCCCCAGCCTCTATGGCCGGTCATGATCCTTCTTGGTCTCAGGATAAATTAGTTGATTTCTTCTGATCAATGTGGTGTGCCAGTGCAGCATGTGAAGGTATCATGACACACAAGATCCTAAACACCTAAATAAAGGGCTCCAGCATCAAATGCTTTCCCACCTTCAGCCATTACAAACGTTAATTCATTTTGAGTTTGCCACGTGTTCTGTTAAAACTTTCTGAATCCTTCCTTTGCCTGCTTCTGTGTAACCTGGTGGTGCCATGGCCCTTTCTGATGCATAAAGGCACTGGTGAGGTGTTCACATCGTCGCCAGCACTGTGCAGACAGCTGGAACGCTGGTGTCCACCAGAGCCCACACCAGGGACAGGGGACCATTCTGTGTGGCAAGGCCAGGCCTCAGGCTGGTCTGTTGACTACCCAGCGATGTTGGACAAATCCCCGAATCTCATCTACAAAGTGAAAGGTTCCCAGTGAATCCTCTTCATGTGCTCTTTCCACCTATGACATCATTCATAATTTAAAGACATTTGAGCAGAAAGAAGAGAGAAAATGAAAATAAGAAATTTTAGTGGCAAAAGGAGTTAGTGTAAAGGTAGTTATTTGAGAAATCTGCTCAGCATTGATACAATTTGTAAAGCAAAGGTGAGCGTGGATTTTGGCAGATGCACCCACCTCTCAGGGTGGTGGAGGCTTCTTGTGGGCCTGCAGACACCAGCCAGAACCCCCTTGCCCACACCTCCATTGGGGCCTGTGTTTGGAACATCATGTCTTTACTTTAAATTCTGATAGCTTTCAAAATGCAAATATCCCTGAGGTGAATTTGTGACAGAATCTCAGGGAAAATGAGTATCTCTTAAGTTTAATGCAGAGCAGCTTGAAGTTGCAGGCAGAGATGGGTCATGGGTTTGAGGGCCCTGTCATGGGCTAGGAGGCCCAGATTGGGGAGCACTCAAACCCTCTCACTCACCCTGTGACCGTTCAGGTGGAAAGGTCTGTACCCACTGCAGCAGATCATTTTTTTTTTCCTAATCCAAATGTGTGGTCTTTGCATGCCTAAGTGTTTTGTTTATTCATTCAGCAACAAAGGGTTGTCTACTAAGTCAATTTGTTCTTCTCCTTTAAAAAATGAATTCCAGAACAGATACTTAGAGCTTCTCTCTGGGGAATGTGAATGATACAAATTTCAGCTAGTGGAAAAGAATCCTCTCCCACTGACGTAGCAGACTTGGGTTCTGGGAAGCACCTGTCACTTCATGCCAAGTGCCTTGTGATTCAGACCACAGTTTTCTGGACAGCAGTTTTATTTTTAAGAAAGCCATAACACAGGGATTTCTATATGCTCACCTTTCCTTGCTATGAGGAACTGTGCATAGGAAGTACAAACAGACAAAAAGAAGCAAATGGTCATTCCAACTTACAGATTTCCAAAACCAATAAGCATTCTGGGGGCTGGGGATGTGGCTCAAGTGGTAGCGCGCTCGCCTGGCATGCGTGCGGCCCAGGTTTGATCCTCAGCACCACATACCAACAAAGATGTTGTGTCCGCCGAGAACTAAAAAAAAAAATAAATATTAAAAATTCTCTCTCTCTCACTCTCTCTCCTCTCTCACTCTCTCTTAAAAAAAAATAAGCATTCTGCATGCACTGATGTCCTCTCTTTCATTTCTGATATTAGTAATGTGTTTCTTTCCCATTTTGTTCCTAGTTAGCCTGGATGGAGTCTTATCCCTTTTATTGATATTTTCAAAGTATGGATTTTAGTTTTGTTGATTTTTTCTATTGATTTCTTGTTTTTCATCTTAATTTCTGTTGTAATTTTTGTTCTTTCTTCTTTCTGGCTTGAATTTAATTTGCTTTTATTTTTCCAGTCTCCTGGAGTATAGCTTCTATTTTTGCTTTTATATTTTCAGTCCTTCTACTATATGCATTCAATGCTATACATTTCCCATTAGGTACTTTTTTGCATCCTATGGAGTTCGGTAAATTGCACTTTCATTTTTACTTAATTTAAAATATTTTCAAATTTCTCTTGAGGTCATTTTCTTTGACTCGTGTGTTAATTAAAAGTGTCCCATTTCGTCTCCGTGTGATTGGGGACGACTCTCAGCTGTTTTTCTGTTATTGATTTCAGAGTTTAAGTCCATTGTGGTCTGGGAAGAGACAGTGTGGTAGCTCTGTTCTTTTAAATGTTTAGGTTGTGGTTTAGGGTCTAGAGATGGAGTTATCCTGGTGAATATCTCATATGTGCCTGAGGAAAACGTGTGCTCTGCCTTCGTTGGACAGAGGAGTCCACAGTGTCCACTGTGGCTCACTGACCATGTTGATGAGTTGGATGTTTTTCCCACCTGCTGGACTGTGCATTTTTAACAGAGGGCATTAAAGTCTCTTAATCTCATAATGGATGCATCCATTTCTCATTTCAATTTCTCTGCATACATGTTGGCCCTTGGTTATGAGAACCATACACCATAAAGATCCTATGCTTTTGTGCCCTGCATGATCACGTAATGCCCCAATCAGAATTTAATACCTTCCCTGTGCCCGAGTCTGCTCTGTCTGAAGGTAACGTAGCTGCTTGCACTCTCTCCTGATTACTGTTAGCAGGGTATGTCTCCCTCCATCAACTAACCTCCAATGCACGCGTGTCTTCACATCTCAAGTCTTTCCTATTAGGCCACCGATGGAAGTGAGTCTTGCTTTCAGTGCACACTGACAGTCTCTGCCTTTGGTTGGTTTCTGATGTCACTGAAACACAGTGGTTATTGGCATAGCTGGATTAATACCGTTGTACTTGTTACTATTCTGTATTTGTTGTGTGTGTGTGTGTGTGTGTGTGTGTGTGTGTTTCCCACACATTCTTTCTTTTGTGATCATTCTTTCTTTTAATTGAGCATCCTCCCAGTTTAATTTTCTCTCCTTTCTCAGGATCCATTATACCTTTGCTTTTCACGTTTTAGCAGTGTACACCACAGCTGGCCAACTCCACCTTCCCATAATGGCACCTTTTAATCAAGGACTTCTAAGTCCTCTCCATCACTCGGATCATTCCTCTCATTAACACATAAACATGTGTTGTGCACTCACACACAAACATACATGCCCCAAGGTCAAGTTAGTGTATAAATACGCACACATGCTGGGGTGAGGCTCAGTGGTAGAAAGCTTGCCTAGCATGCATAAAGTCTTGGGTTCCATCCCCAGAATCATGAAAATAAATAAGTAAACATGTACATACTTGAATTCTTTGTTTCAACCATTCTTTGGAACAAAATTTTCTATTAAATCAATATAGAAAGAGAAAAATTTCCACATACTTTCTTTTACTCATTCTCTTATGTTTTTTTCTGTATATATTTCTTAACTATGCCATACTTCTCTCCAAAAATCTTTTTTTTAACATTTCTTCCAAGAAAGAACTACTCCCAGTTTTTATTTAGCTAAGAAAAGTCTTTCTCCTTCACTTTTGGTGGTTGTCTATTGATTTTTTACTCTGAAAATTCCAACACTCCTGCCATATTTGACCTGGTTCTGTTATTTGTTTAGTTTCTTCAAACTGTATTTTCTCATTGTTTAATAAGATTTTTTTTTTGTATAGAATTAGACATGATGTCCTGGGTAAAAGCAATGTGCTCAGGAAGCCTCCAGGGAGGTGAGAGGTGGGCTGCATCTTATGGTCCTCAAATGGGGCTCAATCTCTGGCGAGCCTGGGCCCTGAACTATGAACTTCCCACGTGTGCTCAGGTCATGCTCTACCTGGGAGGGATGGGATGGCAGAGGGGGCCAGAATCACGCCCACAGGCTGGAAGTGGCTGGAACTGTTTGCTCACCCTCCCTGCAGCAGGGTAGCTTCTGATCAACCCCAACGGGGAAGCCCTGTTAAGACAGATGCTTTCCTGTGTTCCGAGTGGCTCCCTTCCTGCTCTCTGTGCCAGAACTTGAGGTGATGCATCTCCAGTTCCCCAGTGGGGACCTCATGGAGCTCCCAGGTAAACAAGAGAACAGTGTGGCCTTGTGGCTTTCCCTCTGGAGTCTTAACTCTCAGGCCTGCCCACAGTGAGCTTCCAGCAGTACATCAATCACACTTCAACCTCTGCGACCTGGCGCCAGTTCCTGTGGAGGTTCCTGCTCCCTTGGGCTGCGAAGCTCTGCACCTGCCCATCTGTCTCTCAGACATGGGGGCAGTGGCTTCCAGTGACCTCGATTCTGAGAGGGATCTAATACGACTTGTTGATCCTCAGTGGGATCAGCTCTTTACGTGCTGTTAGCATGGATTGGCAACTTCAAAGCTCATGGCTGCCTGACAGGAGATTGAAAGTGGCCTTCTACAGAGCTGTCTGAGAAATACAGCTTTCATTCCTAAGATACACTCACTGATTTGAAGGCCTGATATTGTTTGAATGTTTTATCTTGGACATTCCAAAGACTATAGAACTGAGTTCACACCCAGTGCTGTGACTTTTGTCTGCGTCGGAACTTGGACCTATGTGTCACTTCTCTATACCCACTGTCATCTTAAATAATGTGACAAAGTTTAGCTACATGGCCTCCTACATCAGAGGAGAGCTCACGGATGCCATTCTATGCAAGAAATTTAGGGTCCATCACGGAAAATCAAATTGCACTAGCCAGCTGGTCTCCTGGGATTTCAGAAGGGATGGGAGAAGAGATAGGCCATTTCTCCATTGCTGACTGACGATCTTGTCCCCCTGCTTTTGTGGGAAAATGAAGAAGGGCAAATGCCACCTGCAAGCTCACAGAGAAGAGCTCAAGACCATGTCCACCCTGCAACCAGCTGCAGATCCAGTGGAGTGCAGAAGAGGGCTGCTTTCCAGATGGGGAGAGAATTACCATGAAGCATTCAGGGGTAAAGCTGCTATTGTAAAAGAGGGAACTGGGTCACTGAAACTGTGGAATAGCACAGACCTTGATTGCAAAAGCTTGACAAAATTTTCTAACCTCAGCATCTTCTTAAAGTAGAAGGTTATGAGAATAAAGAAGAGATCTTTGAAGTGTTTTATACAAATTAATTAAAACAATGAATGTGTGAAGTACCATCCAGTGTGCTATACCATCTTCATGAATGGTAATTCCACTGCACTGGGGATAGTGTATCAGTTAGCTATGCGTAACAAACATTTCCAGATTCAGGAACTTCCATCAGTAAGCAAGAGGCTCTGCTCAGCATCCTGAAGGCCATCAGCAGGTGGAAGGATGGTGGGTCCAGACTGGCTCAGCTACAAGCACTGCGCTGGTCAGTGGCCAGGTGCTCTCACCTGTGGTATGTTAGCTGGGATGGCTCTTCATGAGGAATAGCAGGGCTTCAGAGAAAGAGAAACTGTTCTCTGCTGTTTGGGGCTGAGCTGCCACAGCATCCAGCCTGTACTCCTGAGGGTCCAACCAGGGGAGCAGTGGATCCTACTTCCTGAAGTCAGTGGTACAGTGCTCAGCTTCTCTGAAATGCTGCTTGCTGACCAGTGCAGACCGGAGGCTGAGGGGTAAGGAAAGGCCTAAGGCTGGTGCTATTGAGAATGAGGCTCTCAGGTTTGAATGTGCAGCCTGTTCTCTTCCCAAGTTGTGTCCATCCTTCCCTTCCAGCATGCCTAGATGTAATCTTTCCATCACAGGGTTTAGCCACCTGAAGTCACACGATGAAGACTTCAGGGCAAAGATTCATGCATCTGAAAAACACGTCAGACAAAACACGGCAACCTCCACATGAAATCACTCAACCCCAGACCACAGAGCATTCAGATCCACTTGTCTACTTCCTAAGATGCTTATTGCAGTGATATGCTGTTTGGGGAGACTATTAGGAAAGGAAAATAAAAGCTCACACATCAGCATTTACCAGGGTTTGGTTCTGAGCAGTGGCTGCTTTGAGATGATGCCTGCTGCAGGTTTACTTTGTTTTCTGAAATTTACAGTTTAATAAAAGATCAAATTATTGTTTTAATCCTGACAAGAATAAAAGCAGAATGTGCAGGTACCTTCCCCCACCCCTGAAAGGCGGCAGGCACAGGACCACCGCTGGGGAGGAAAGTGCCATGAGCATGGAATGGTGGCCCGGGGCACGGCCCCTCCTTGGCTCCGCAACCAGCCCCTGCGCGGCCCTAGATACCTAGCCCTCGGTTCTGAGCCTAGCATGGCTCTATTCCCATGACACATGTTTAAATTGGGCTCTGCTTTGTTTTCCAGATCCTTGAAATATGGAGACAAAACTTTAAGGGGTTTTAGATTCAGGGTTCTGAAACTTCGGAACCTGCAGACAATGGAGCATACACAAATGCCTCAGATTTCTTCAGAAGTTATTCCTTTCTCCCGTCTATGCTGACTGACAGCTCTAATAATGCCGCGGTTGGAAGCAGGCTTGCATTTCACATGCACTCGCTTGCCTCTGCCGGGCAGAGTGAAGCATCTATTGTCAAATGCATAAAATAACATTAGAAATGCAAACGTTATGTAGCCAATGGTAATGTGTTATTTAAAACTTATGAACCCAAATGAGGGCTTATTTTCTCCAAATTGAAATTTATAGTTTCATTTTAGAGCACTAACTTGAATATTGATGGTGCTTAGGAGTGTGGTTATAAAATGCCAAGGGAAAACGCAGCTCGAGAGCACCGGGCACAGAGCAGCGATTATGAAAATGTGTGGACATTCTGAGAAAGCTGGAGCCCGATACTGTGCTGCTGGAAGAACTCAGCAGCCTCGCTGGAGCCCGATACTGTGCTGCTGGAAGAACTCAGCAGCCTCGGAGCTGTGGCATGCAGCCCTGAGTCTGTCAACATTTTATTTACATTTATACCATGTGAATCTAATGCAAAAAGAGAAAAAACAAATAGGAAGAAAGACAGGCAGGAAGCAATCAATCAAGCAGCAACAATTGGTCATTGTTCTTCACAATTTTAGAAGAATAATCTTTGAAATATCTTTGAAATCCTTCTGCCCCTCAGTGAGACCAGCATTTGAATGATAGCTTTGCTTGTCCCCTTGGTAAATTGTTGATATCATATTTTGCTGCAGTTGAAGTCAATTCACCTGATAAGCTTTAGTTAAGGGTCAAGTCCTGCCATGGGTCACATATCCAACTCAAGCAGAATCCTGTCCTCAAGTGGCCTGCCATCTGGGGAGGGAGGAGGATTGAGGAAAATTTCAGGATGCCACGGTATGTGTAAAATTCATGACAGTAGATAAATAAAGTACTAAGTAAAGATAAAATGTTTAATAATTAGAAGTACATGATATAAAATAAACTGAAAAAAATAAATAAAACAGAACATAAAGTTGGCCATTCTGAATAGAAACAGTAAAATGGATGGTCGATCTAGCTCGGTAGGAAGGTAATTCTGGGGTTCCTGAGTACTTGTAGGTCCTACGCCTGGTTTCTAGAGACGTTCCCTGCGAACGTCTCGTGGAGGGCAGCCTGCAGGAAGCTCCACAGCGAGATGCCACTTGTCTATTTTGTTTCCGAGGTGGTTCTGGGAATCATTGCAGCACCTGGGCCACACTCCCTGGGCAGAACTGCCTGTCTTCTCTGACGAGCTGAATGTCCAAACTCCTGGAGACGCTCATCCTCCTGGTCCCCTTGCCGAGGCAGCATGTGGACGGTGCTGGGGTGCAGCAGGCTCTGCTCCTTGGGAATCAGAGGCTTCTCCTCCCTGAGGGAAGGGGCAGCGTGTCTCGGGAGGGTCCTCTCCTCCTGTACACCAAGCACAACTGCAATGGCACAGAAGGACCTGACCCAAAGCAGCAGAGCGACCCCTCAGGTGTGCCCTATGGAATGGTGTGGGCACTGCTGGCCACTGGCGCTGGGCACCTTCCAGAATACTCCCAAGGATGCTGGCTCTTGGGACACTGGTCAGGATGCAGTGAAGCAATGGAAGTGTAGTCGGGTCATCAAGCTTGGTGTCCCTCTGTGCCCTGGGAGCCACTGTCCTCTGAGAGAGCAGCAGCACCTCACTTCCTCTGGAGCTGTCAGGACTGGAGAGACATGGAAATGCAGCGGTTAAGGGCTTTTGCTTAAACTGTGGTCAATCTGCAAGAAGACCTGAGGTGACAAGGGTGTGCTGAGAGTCCAGACGCTGTCCCTCCTGGGGGAGACAGCGAGGGGCTGTGGGGGTGGGCCAGCCGCAGCAGGCCCCACGCACTCTCCCTCTGGTCTCTGGGGCTCTTCCTCCTCACATGACTCTGCGTTCTGTGGACTGCTTGGCTGAGCCAGCCCCCAGTGGCTATGTGATGCAGAGCAGTGTGGCACCTCCTCTGCAAAGGACTCCAAGGGACACCACAGGTGTGCCAGCTCTCCTGACCCACCAGTGTCACTGTGTGCGTTAGTAACTTTGTTGCCAGTGTGGCCACAAGACCTGATGAGAATAATAGAGGAGGAAGTGTATTTGGGGCTCACAATTTCAGAGGTCTCAGTCGGTAGACAGCCGGCTCCATTCATCGGGCTAGAAGAGGCAGGACATCACAGAGGGAGAGTGTGACAGAGGGAAGCAGCTCAGGACATGGCACCAGGAAGCAGAGAGAAAGAGCTCGGCTCACCAAGACAAAATATGCACCCCAGGGGCCACCTCTTCCAGCCACACCCATACCCCACCGGCCTATAGGTGCCACCCAGCTAATCCCACTCAGGGGATCCTGCGTGATCAGGCTCAGGCTCTCGTAGGCCAGTCACTTCTCCTCTGAACTTTCTTGCACCGTCTCACACGTGAGCTCTGGGACAGTTCATGTCTAGACCATAGCCCTGAGAGACCTGTACAATGGCACGTGGGCCCCAGGCCAGGGGCGTGGCCCGGCCCTGCCAGGCTGTGGGACACTCTGGAAGGCCTGGCCCCTTCCTTCTCCTGCCTCTTCTTTCCAGAGTGCTTCCTACAGCCTGAGTATTTGTGCAGCCCCGACATTCATACCTTGAAATCCGTGGCCCCAGGGTGTTGATATGTGGAGTGGAGGCTTTAGGAGGTCATGTGGTCATGAGTGGATGCTCTTGATGGGATCAGGGCTCCTATACAAGAGGCCCCAGAGGTCCCTCACTCTGTCCACCACCTGAGGACCCCGAAGGAGGTGTCAGGAACCAGCAAAGCAGGGGTCCCCATCAGACACGACTCTGTGGCACCCTGAGGTTGGACTTCCCTGATCCCAGAACTGCGAGAACTTCGGCTACCTAAAAGCTGCTCTGCTCCATCAGCTGTGTGGACTCAAACAGGGTCGTAGCCACACATGTTGTCAAACCTCATTCTTCTCCACCTTCTTATTTTTTTTTGTATTTTTTTCTTTAGGATATGTAATATTTCTGTGTGGTATGATACATGGGTATTTACAAATGTGGTACAAGTTAAAACTCCATATATATAATAGCAAAATAATTACTATTTTGAAATACTTAGAAGTAAATATTATTTAGTATAGTTATAAACTTATATAATATAGTTATACTATATTATAATATGAACTGATAATGTGAAATGAATATTTTATATTAAATACATGTACTCTTCAATCCCAAAGTTGCCACATCAGCACGTTGGCGTGCTGAACGGCTGGGTGACTTGGGAAATGTCTTAACTTGGACCTGCGTGTGTTTCTCAGCTGTGAAGTAATGATAAGAACAGCTTCACAGCATTGATTGTGCTGCAGGATAAGGGCATACTCAGGGCCTTCAGGACATACCCTATTTTATACTTTAAAAGCTGATGGCTGTCATTATTAGAAGGATAAATATTTGCATTACTGTTTTAGTGAAGCTTCCAAAATCGTTCACTAAACAGCCTAAAATTTCATGCAGATCAATACATTATCAAGGGCATAACCCATTTATTTCAGTCACAATTTCAGCCTGTTTTGAAGCTGGGGATCACACAACTTTCTGTCTTCTAGTCTTAGCGATTAGACACACAATGCTTCTCCTGGAGGACTGCATTGCCGTGACACCTCTCTATTTAAAGGGACAGTTTCACTGTAAAATGCAAATGATTTCACTTAAAGAGTATCAAAGTGTTTGTAATAAGTCATAAGTTATTATTTGTTTCATTAAAACTATAAGCTGTGTTACAAATTACTGTTATTTTAAAATCAACTTACACACATCACAGAAAATATTACTTAGGTTGAAACCTAAGAAATTGTCTTTTTGAATATCAGAATGGTCAGATGTTGGGAATTTTGTAAGGTTAACCTAATATTTAATTTGTGGAAGGACAGATAAGTCTTTTATAATTTGATCATCTAAGTATTAAATGTCCATTTTTACAGACAGTTTAAAAATCAGTACGTTCTGAATGAACTGCAAGCAATCCTTCCACATACACAGACACACATCATCATTGTGAATTAAGCAGCAGCCTCGTTTAGGGACTGAATGAAATATTTATGCAGGACCAAATAAAGAAGAGACGTAATGGCAAATTCCCATATCTGGGGACATAGCTGTCACTGTGGGCACCCGTGAAGTAGCTCTGGCCTAATTTCATCTGACTTTGGATGTGTGCAAATCACAGGGAAATGCAAACTGACTACAGGCTGAGGAGATCAGCAAAGACAGAAAATCATTGCAAATCAGAAGCTTATCAATATTTCACTAGATTAAACATCTCACTCCCCCGGAAGCAGAAAGATGTTTTCCTGAAACTGAACACAGGGATAGAGAAGTTCATCACCACTCGGTCATATGCCAAGAAATCAAACTAGACCTCAGACTCCATGGTTTGCATATATCTATGCTGTACGAGGTTAGGATTTACAAGTCTATGTTCAGTACACTGGGATAGCAAAATATCTTTATGATTTGTCATGATTCATAAACTGTTTAGCCTGTGTCCAGCCACTGGCCTACACATGCGGGTAGGGATGTGACATGGGAAGCATTTGGCTTTATTTCACTAACACGACCACGACCTTGCTGGTCCTCTCACAGTCCTTTCTGACAGCAGAAGCAAAGTGCTCTTTTTCAGACTGCTTCAGTCCTCCCTAACATCCTCAGTGTGACAGCTTGAAACTTTGGGCCTTTTAAAAAGTTTCATTCACATAAAAACAAAACAAAGCAAATAGGAAGTGACCTTCAACTTAGGTCCTAACCAAAGTGAATTCTCCATTTAATCAGTCTGGGATTTCACTAAGAAATACACTCAACTGCATGAAACATTTGAGATGTAATTATTTGTTCTGTGATGAATATCCCTCGGTTAGAGGCAAACAATCCATGAAAAATAAATAAGACACACCAATTAAGGTTCAATTTAATACTTCACATAAACTGAGAGAACGTTGATAAATTTAGCTGCTCACTGGGTTTGGAAGGCTTATGTTTTGCTCTGTCATTTGAGTTTTTGCTATAAGTAAGACAAAAATCCTGCCAATGTTTATAAAAATAGGAACTTTTTGTCTATGGGATAAAATGCATTAAAGATATCACAAGTTTCATCAAAGGTAAAATGTCTAGGGAAGGAAAGTGTAGTCTTGTAGAGCTCAGAGATGCAAAAAATCCTGATTGCCTGTGAGATTGGATCTCTCTCACACACACACACACACACACACACACACACACACAGGAATGACTTCCTCCTCCCAGGCCAGCGGCACCCTACACACGTCTCTCTCCTCTCAAACTGCCTCGTGACCAGTCCCTCTTCCCATCCAAGCTCTCCAGATGCTGCCTTCAGATTAGTGGCCCCTGGGCTCCCATTCATGCCTGGGCAGGGAATGGCTCTCTCTCTGCTTCTCATCTGCCAGGGGCTGAGAAGCCTTCCTCCCCCTTTAGATGTGAGGTGTCCCCCAAAGGCTCAAGAATGTGACAATGCTAGAAAGTTTATGATATCCTCAACTCAATCAGTGGATTAACCCACTTGGGTGGCCTGACTGAAGGTAGCTGAAGGCAGTTAGGATGTGGTTGGAGGAGGTGGGTCCCTGGGGTGAGCCTTTGGGGTTTTTGTTTGGTTCCTTGGGCGGAGCTCTCTGCTCCCTGGTGGCCATGTTCACAGCTGCTTTCCTCTGTCACACCTCCTACCATGGTACTCTGCCTGTCCTGGGGCCCAGATCCATGGAGCCAGCTGACTGTGGACTAATGGACTGAAATGGGAGGGTCTGTCCACTTGGCCTCTCAGCTCCTTCAGCTCGTGCTGAATCGCAGCTCCTGCCCGGGTGGCTCTGGCTCTCCTGCCACGTGGACTGCCTCTGCCAATGCAGGCTGATGAGAGCTCGGATAAGGCTGCAGGCTGCAGGGCCTCAAGGCTGGGAAGTGCAGCACTTGTCAGAGGCTCGCGCAGAGTTCCAGGAGGCCAGTCACGATGACGGCCACGTCTGGGTTAATCTTACAAAGCTTTCTTTTTATGGAGTAAATATAAAAATAAAACAGGGAGAAAATATCAGGTTGCAGGCAAGGGCAAGAAAAGCAGAGCAGGTGTCGGGGTCTGTAATCACCGCGGAGCTGCCCTGTCCGTGGCTGATGTAAGGGTTATGGGATATCATAATCCCTCCCTGAGCTCCTTTACTGCAGCCCTGATGACTAAATTTCTTGTGTCTTATCACACTGTCACAGGCTGGAACCAGGAGAAGGGGCTCTGAAGAAAGCGCAGCATGAAAACGAGAAAGCAGATGATCAGATCCCAGCCGGATTTGTGAGCGTCTCAATCTGACCAGAGCAGGCTCCGTGCCAGGGCCCAGACACTCCAGCCCGCACTCCTCATCCCAGCACACCCTGCTTTGGAAGAACCCCCAGCCTCTCTCTAAACCGAGGGGTGTGCGCATTTTCTTTTTTCCTTATCTGCCCATTAGAAGTCTTCTAGTGAAAGAGCCAACGTTTGAGAAACTGAAGTGGTGAGAAAATCAGATGCATTGATGGATTGATGGAATTCAAGTCAGAGCTCCTTCCTAGGATGTTTAAAATGAAAGAAATGGGGACCTGGGTCCTTGGCTCCTGGAAGGAAGGTGTGCGTCTCCCATGGACTGCCTCTGGGCAGGTGGGCTCCTCCTGGCTTGGAGCCTACACTGCTTTCATGAGCCCGGGGCATCCCTGCTGCCCACAGGAGAAGAGCACTCAGGTTCCCTGCTCAGCATCTGGGCTGCTCCAAAGGCCACCGGCTGTGCTGCCCAGGGAGAGAGGCTGGTCGTGCTTACTGATTGGTGAAGGTTGCTTGGTGCCTGAGTCTCGCTGGGCTTAGACCCATGTGGTGGCCACTGTCTTGCAGGACAAGATGTCTTTCAAGGACAAGGGCAGCTTAGGGCAAGGGTGAGTGTGCTTGTGGGCCTGGTGTCCCCTACTCTAAGGAGAACATGATAACACACCTCTAACCTGCCAGTTCCTCTGCCCAGAGCTGCCACCCTGAGTCCTAGGTGTGGGGAAGATGCTCAGTGCACCAGGGCGGGGACTGCTTTCTTCCTGGTCATCAGGCTCAAAGAGGCCATTCCAGCCAGGAGGAAACCAGGCAGGACAACTGGGTCGTCCACAGCTTGGGAAGCAAGCGTGTGCTCTGGGAGACAGAACAAGGACTGGGTTAATTTGTGACTGACCCTGGTAAGCAAGCTTGCTCCAGACACCCTGCTCCCTCACAGACTTTCTCTGCTGGGCTGACTGAGGCAGGAGCTCGGGCTGCGCCTTGAGCCCGGCAGAGCCTAGAAATGTTTTAAGCATGCTTTAAAGGCCAGATTTAATTCACAACACAAATTAAGTGATAAGGCTATTTAAGTTCAAAGCACTCTTTTAAAGAAGGAAAGAATAGTGGCTAAATGGCAGAGGGAATCATGATAGGACTTGATTTCTCAAGTACTTCTAGGGCACTGGCCTAAAGCTTATGCTGATACTTTAATTGGGATCGTGGTGAAGATGAAAACTTAAGCCTGCTACTTATTATTTGTTTAGTGATTTTGAAAAAAAAATTAGAGAACAGCAATTCAGAACATTTAAAACAAGGGAGAATTCAATTTGTAACAAAGCCCTCAACAAACTCGACGAAAGGGTTCAGAGGGAGTGAACCAAACACGAAAAACACAAGCAAATGTTTTAAATAAAACACATTCTTTTACACGGTGTTGTACATTGAGGGGAATGTGGTTTTTATTTCACCAATTTGGTATCCTTATTTCTAAATAATATCTGTTATAAAAACAATTTTTAAAGGCTGAAACTCGCTGGAAGCTCTGTCTGTTCACTAATGAATACACTAAAAACATGTCACGTGGCTTTTATGTTAATATGGTTCTGCTGGATTGAATATTCCTGATTACGATTTTCCTTTAAAGCTAAGCTTTAAAACTAAATTCTAAGTTGACTATAGAATGACTTATTTTGTAAAAAGAATCTTAAACATTTTAATTTTAGCATTCAGTTTCTAATATTTTAATCCATTTATTTTTCTTTTTTTTTTTTTTAACAAAAGATCTAACAGTGAATGAGTGATCAGATCTTTTATGTATTAAATTATTTGCACTCAACATCTTCTTTCCTGTCCCTATTGATTCCCTGAGGTAATTTTGGTAAACTATCATAAGAATATGTTTCTATATACTTATTAAAATTTTGTCATGATATATACAAAACTTTGGAACCTGTTTTGAAAGATAATGTTAGATGCTGTTTTAAACATCTTTACAAATTTTAAATATTTATTTATAAATTGATTTATTTTATATTATCATACTGTTTAAATACATAGTATTTACATAATCTACCACTATACATTTATTCCAATTTTCCTTAATATATAATCCACTCAAATTCTTCAATGTAAGTTTTAGTGCTTATCTTTGATGATTTTCATACGATTATTTTCTAGAATGGTGTGTCTGAGGCATATGCTGGTGGTCTGTATTTTCCAATTGCTCTCCATAATGCCTTAGTCCTGTGTTACCTAGTGAGAAAGTTTATTTCTCCTTGGACATAAAAAATTGGCTGTTATCACATATTTTGAATTTTTATCAATTTGATAAGCAAAAGTATATTTAATGTTCCTTTAATTAATTCTTTAATTGTTAGTCTTCTCATTTGGAAATAATTATAAACTCACACTCAATTGCAAGAAATCACATGCAGAGAGGCTGCACAGTCATTTTCCTGCTCCTCTCAATGGTAAGATTTGCAGGACTGGAGTAGTTTGTGGCAGTACAATGCCCAGCTTCAGGTGACACTAATACTATCAGGACACAGTGCTCTCACCACAGGATCTCTTCTCTTACTGCCACCTGCTCATCCCATCCATCTGCACACTCCCCAACCCACCATGAAGCACTGGCTCTCATGACAATGACTTTGCCATTTGGGAATGCCACATTAAAGGAATCAGAATGTGAACGTGGTTTTTTGGCTCAGTGCAGCTCTCCGAGATCTATCCAGATCCCTGAACCCATCCTCATCCTTGAGCATAATTTCACAGTGGGGATTGACTGCACATTCTTTAACCAAGGGTTGTTTCCAATATATTGTCTATGATCGTTAAAATTGGTGTGCAGTTTTCTGGGTAACTATCACTCTTTATTTCTCTGGAATAAGACCCAGGATTGCAATTGCAATATTGCATGGTAAATCCATGTTTAGGTCTTAAGAAATTGTAAAACTGATTCCAGAGTAGCTATATTCCCACCAGTGATGGAGGAGTGATCCAGAAAGTAGATTCCATCTACTTCTTACTTTTGTTGAAAATATTTTTGTTTTTCTTGTTTCATGTACATTCCAGAAATATCATGAAAAACCTCTTGTCATTTACATGAATTATACCACTTTCCTTTCTTCACAGAATAAAACTTTCCTTCAAAAGAACAAGGTCAAGTCTAACAGAACTAGAACAATTCTGCAGTGAAGTATTCACCTTCAAGATGAAACCAGCTATGACCAGAGGAAGATGGCCTGATGCACAGTCCCCGTGCCATGCCGGGCACAGTGTCTATCTCACAATAACCAAGACCATCACTAGATGTGGGAGAGGCAGGGAACTGGAGTCCTAACCCAGTAAGGCATGATCAGTAATAGCAAACTGAAGAATGGCCAGGATGTTGGTATCAGCGAATGAGGATCTGAAAGAAGCAATTACAAGCATATGGAAAGACAACCAGAAATTTGACATTGGTAGCCAGTGATGGAGCCCAGTGGTGAAAGGCCCCAAGTTCAATTTCCAGAACCACTAAAGGAAGAAAAAAAATGAGATAGAAAGAGAGAGAGAGAGAGAGAGAGAGAGAGAGAGAGAGAGAGAGAGATTCTAAAACTGAAAACAAATATTTTGATTTGAACACAAATCACTGGAGGGTCTTCCAGTTTCAACTCTTACATGTACAGAACATGAAATCTGGTATTCCCACATGTGCAACATGAGTGACTTAGAAAAACCAAAAGTCAGGGAAGATTCTTGGACCCATCAAAGAACTGAGTCTGCAGTTTCAAATTCCACCCCAACGCGGGAGGCTTGCCCCAGGCCTGCTCAGCTGAAGCTCATGCCACCGAGGCAGAACTCTAGATGATTGTTATAAGGGTACGTGGGGACCAGACTTGGAATAAAGACGTCCTGAGGACTGAACTGCACTGTTCGGCTGTGAGCCTCCAGGAACCTCGCCAGGTTTGTATGGTGAAGACCTACGAAAGATGTCCTGCCAGAGTGACCATGGGAAGTACTCCCAGAGCCGTCTCCGTAACAGGACAGAGAGCAGGCCAGAGCCCCGATCTGGTCAGAGAAGCACATTACTGCCATTCCAGACCCTTCTAGCCTTCCTGTCTCGCCCAAAGAAAATACACAATTATTGGGAACCAGAGAGTCAAGGAAATGGATTTGGACTGCTGAAGCCAACGGACAGAACGGGGGCAGGAGTGGGGGAGGCTCTCACAGCCTCTCAGACGGACCAGCTAAACACTGAGGTTAAGCCAGAAGAACAAAGAGTGCTTTTCCCTCAGCCTCATCAGCACAATAACAGCAGACAGAGGAGAAGGCACAGATCCTCTCAGAGCATCTGGAAGAATCCAAAGTCATGAGGAGGCAAAAATAACTAAGAGAGGAAGGCCAGACTCTGGCCCCAGAGCCATAGCCAACAACAAAGCAGCCCACCTCCCTCCCAGCAGACTGACCAGGCAGGCACCAAGGGCCAGCACTCAGTTCTACACCTGATGGGGAGGTCTGGCTCACGCACAAACACACACATACACACACACACACACGTGTACATACACACACATATGCACATACGCACACATGCACACATATGCACATACATACACAAAACAAACCCTGTAAAATAAGGGGCTGGGTGTGTGGTTTAGGGGTAGAACACTTGCATAGCATGTGCAAGGCCATGGATTCAATGACCAGTACCACACAAAGCAAAATAAAGAAAAGAACAGTAGAGAACATTATCAGAATAGGTACCAAATACCCAATTAGAATTAAGAAAAGGAGACACAGGCGACCTTGAAAAGAGCTGTCGTGCAGCAGGGCAGCCCCTTGACCTGTAGGGAGGCCAATACAAAATCAGTGAACCTTCAGGAAGAAAGTGTGCAAGGAAGAAGGGAGGGAAATAGTCAAAGTGTAGACATTAAAAAAACAAATCACCAAACTTGAATTCTGGATCTACACAAAAAATCCTGTACTGATATTTAGAGAAGCTTTATTGCCCAAAGCTGAGAACAGACAAGAGGTCTTTCAGGAGAAGAAAAATTTGTGCTACATTGATTCAGTGAAATATTCAGCTGTGAAAAGAAATGGACTAAGAAGCCATATAAAACTACCTTAAATGCAAATTTCTAAATAAAAAAATGCCAAACAGATAAGGCTACCTACTACAAGGCTGGTTACACACACATGGCATTCAGGAGGTGGCACTACTCAGAGGTACTGAGTGATCACTGGTGGTCCAAGGCTCTGGATGGTAAATGGTAAGGCACAGGTGAGATCCTCTGGGGATAGATATATTGCACTACTCGTTTGTCAACATTAACACTCTTCAGCATAAAGAGAGAGCTTCAGTGTTTGCAAATTTAAAACAAAATTATTTAGTAGACTGAGAAATCCCACATTGGAATACATTATGTGAACAGATTATAATTAATTGCATTCCAAAAGGTCGAAGGAACCCTACTGTGGGGAGGAGTAGGGCAGTGCTGGCCCAAGAAACCTGTGAGGTGATTGGGGTTCACAAACCTAAAGGCTAATAGAGACTGTGCACAATCACAGTGCTCTCGTTGACCAAGCCTCTTCCTACAGGATAGATGTTATCCGATGTGAGAAAGAACCAGCTGGGTGTGTTGGGTACTGAACCATGAAGTACAGGGCTGGCAGTTGGGGGGTGCCATGTTTCTAGCTGATGGATGAGCGAGGAGAGAATGCTGGAATTATCTATATGGTAATGGGTGGGTCGCAGACGTCAGGATGCATGTATATTTAACTTAATTAGCCTGCACTCAGGTTAGGGGGGATATGTCATGTAACTTCTTGTCTGTCAACTGAGACGCCCAGGAGGTGAAGACAGCTTAGTAGCAATCAGAAAAGAAAAGAAAAATTCTGGTTTCTAGTTTAATTCCAATCAAAGGAATTAGGAATTACAGAAAGAGCTTAGGACTTGGGCAGGAAATATGCAACCTATAGTATCTTATATTTTTTAGTGCCAGAAAGTGAGAAGATACTCAAGGAAACCAAAAGTACACTCATAGAGGTTTGTTAGAGTGTCACGACACCTAATGATCCAACCCAGACAATCTGAGCAGCAACATAAATAAAGTAGCATTAGATCATAATCCAGAGTATAAAATAAATATGGACAAATCAAAACTGATATAAATGAATGGATGAGCAAACATGACCTAATACAAAAATCTCTTGTGCAGAGGTATCCCAAAGAACTTATGGTGGTGTTCCATCCTGAAGGAGCAGGATCCTGACTGCAGACTCACTAAGTGGGACCTGCAGATAGTGATATGATTCCCAAAGTACAATGTCAGAGAGGGAAAGAAGGACAAATCAACCCTTGAAAATCCAAGAACCACTACCTCTGCAACATGACCAAGGAAACTGGCAGTTCTAAGATCTGTGATATTCCAGACCCTTGGTAGGATGTGATTGGAAAGCCCAGGACTTTAACTCCTCAAAACACATAACCATGTCTAGTGGGGGACAGAAATGTTGGACTAGGGCCAACGGGTGGTGCTCAGCAGCCTACCCAACCAGTGCTTCCCAAAAGTCTCAGGGTAGTCCTGAGTAAGAGAAGTCTGAGATGTGTAACGACTAGAGGACACAAAGGGATTAGATGTAATGTGGCATCCA
The DNA here is from genome assembly GCF_964194105.1 of Spermophilus citellus. NCBI lineage: Eukaryota > Metazoa > Chordata > Mammalia > Rodentia > Sciuridae > Spermophilus > Spermophilus citellus. The sequence continues at coordinate 285,443,309 of NC_138182.1, read as the reverse complement.
CAGGGGAGGCTGGGACAGAAATGGCATGTGGTAAAGATTGGGGGATTTGGGTTTGGGGGAAGTCCTCAGGTAATAGTGACAGGTAAGTATTGGGCAATTAACAGTGATGAGTGTTCCATGCTGAATAGGACGTGATAATGGGGGAATCTGGATGTGCTGCCCAGGGGGCTCTCCATACTACACCTGCAATGTTTCAGTAAATGTGAAACTATTATAAAATAAAATAAATGCATATTTAAATAAGTCATTGGATAGGCTGGACAATTACAGTGGAATCTACATAAAATGGTTCATGAATTTAAATACAGACCAATAGAAATTTTCTCATAAAAGAAGGGAGAAAAAATATGAAAAGAAATAAATGCCTTAGTGGTCTGTGAAAATATCTATATTTCTCTAATAAATGCAATTTTAGATGCAGGGGATAAAAAAATTGTGACAATTAAATTTAAAAATGACTGAATTTACACAATTTGAGCTCAAAAATACCATCCTACAAAGCAAGAACTCTATGAACTCCAAGAAAAGAAAAAATAAAGGAAACTGAATGTAGGCATAAAATATTTAAACTAGTGTATATCACAGATAAACTGAACCGCTTAGAAGCAGCCAGAGAAAAGGCATTTATCTGCAGAGAAACAACAAAGCCAGCAATGCTGACTTGTTACAAAAAACAATTGATATCAGAATTAGAAAACATATCTTTAAAGTGCTAAAAGAAAAAGAAAAAGACAACTCTTCAAGCCACAATTCTCTATCTACTCAAGGTATTATTCATACACAGAGGTGAGGCTGCTGTTTTCCATGTAAGCAATAGCTGGGAGATTAGGTTGCCAGTAGATATGCATTGCAGAGATTGCTAGAGGAAATTAGGCTACCAGAGACAAACAGAAGACCAGACCTGTGTGAAGGAAAGAAGAAATAAGAGCAGGAGAAATGGTAATTTTGTGATTGAACATGAAACATTATCTTTTTTCCCCTCATTTTATTTATTAATTATTATTATTATTTTTTTTGGTGCTGGGATCAAACAAACCCATTAAGTGCTAATACAAACACAGCATTTCAAAATACAGGGAGTCATTTTACAGAGAGCTTAGTGAGAAATTTAGGTATTAAAATGAATGTTGGGGAAATCATGTTTATGACTGTGTTTAGAGCTAGTTAAAAAGTGTATTTAAATTAAGAAGAAAAATAGTAAAGGCTATTTAGATTATCAAGGATATTGGATATAGATTATCTATCTTTTCTTGATTCAGTTTAAGTTGGACAATTTACACAAAAATATGTGCATGTCGCCTAAGTTTTTTAATTTACTGGCATAAAATTACTCATTATATTGTTTTCTGTTTTTGAATAAGAATAGCAACAACAGTGTGTATCTTTATTTTTTTTATATTTTCATTTGCTCTCGTTCTGTGTGTTTATGTATACATGTCTGTAAGAGTGTTACTGTATATGTGATAGAGATACCACATGAATGTGTATATACACACACACACATATATGACCACACACATTCCCTTAGTAAAATTACATGTCCCAATGGCAACCCTAGTCAATTCTTTCAACTGTACGAAGTATTTATATAATTAATATTATAATTACTAATTTTTGCTGTATTGAAAAGAGTCAGAATGGCACTTCTGACTCTTCTCTCCTAAGTTCACCAGAAAGCAGAGAGCCCAGCTTCAGCTTTTGTGTCCAATGTTGTTTGCACATGTGTCAGAGAAATGACGAAAAAAAGTCATGTGATTTAAAAGAAAAAATAAAACTTTATTTGCAACATGATTGTGAACATTTAAATCTAAGGAATTTATATAAATGACTGAATTAAGCAAGATAATAGAATGTAAAGACATAAAAATATCATTTTGTTGTGTATATTAACAGAGAGCAATTAGAAAAATAAGTTACTAACAAGGTAACATTTAGATTACTTTCAAAATATGATAGCTTTTATGCAAATGTGTAAAAATTATCTCCCATGTCTGTAACCTAGAAATTAAGTAATATTGTTCAGAGAAATTTAAAATAAATAAATAAATAAATAAATATACTATGTTCATGTATTGGAGAAATCAAAAAATTATGCTTCCCAAAAATGTGCTGATCACATGAATATAGTTCCAATGAAAATCTTAGCAATGTTAATATATTTCAATGTTGAAAAAATAGTTTTTTACAAGAAATGGTGATGTATCATACACACACATACACATACACGCACATCAATTCTTACCACAAATTCATAAAGCCTTAAAATAAAATATGTCAGAGGATCAAATGAACAATCTAAATGTATATATTTCCTGTTTGAAAACACAGGAATACCAAGAAAATATCCATTCAAAGAATAACTGTGTCTCTATGTAACAAAATATACAAAAAATTAGTTTGAGAAGGGTCAAAAGCTGAGTACAAAAACAAATATTGCAAGGATTTTAGAAAAGCAAATAAGATTATGGCCTGAGTTCAGGAAAAATATTTCTTATAAAATAAATAAAAATAAAAACTAACCATAAGGTAGAAATAAATCTATAAATTGAATTTCATTATATCTTAAAAATCACGCTCATTAAAAGGCTATTTGAAAGATTAAAATGACCGGCAGCAGAGCAGGAGAAGTTGTTCATGCAGAGACATTAGATAAAGATCATTTCTAGGTAAATTTAAACAAACCAAAGCAGGCAAAAGACATGAACATTCTCTTAATGAAGAAGATCAATGAAATGGTCATAAACTTAATGAAAACGTTATGCATGACATTGTCCACTGTTGATAGGACTCTGGGACCTTCCGATGACCTTGGACTAGTTTCTGACACTTGCTAATGAAGTTAAGCTTACAACTCTTTGTGATCCACTCATATGTTTCCCCAGTCATAATAAAACACATGTTCACTGAAGAACTTGTTCAAGAATCATATATTGGCTTTATATAAAATAGTCAAGTACTGGAAACAACTCAAATGGACATCAAGAAGGGAACAGGTAAACGATGCTCGTATGTTTGTGCAAAAGAAGGCTATTGAGTAAAGAAAAAATGACTTGTGAGACTCACTGCAGTGTGGATGAACCTCAAAGGCTTTACACGGAGGGAAATAAGATGGTATCAAAGCATGCTGGATGTCCCCTTCATATGAAGTCAAAGAGCACACATATACAAATCCACCTTGAAAGAAAAATAGAAAATGGTCCCCTGAGTGTTAGGGAGTATAGGAAAGGAACTTTTAGGGCTATGGAAACAGTCTACCTCTGGACTGGACAGTGGGCTGTGTGTGCCCTGGCATTTGGAAACGGTCTAGCTGTGGACTGGGCTGTGGGTTGTGCACCCTGTCGTTTGGAAAGCCCATTGACTGCATACTTGTCGACTCTGTTTTACTTTATGCAAGTTTCACCTCAACTAAATAAATGAATTTAATTACTTTCCCATTCTTTCTCTAATCTACTACTGTGTATTTATTTTGTCATGTTATCAATTTCTTAAAATTATAAAATAATCAACACATAAAAGTATAGTCTTCTTATATTTCAAGTTGCTTTTCTTTGTGCCTTTCTATTACTATTTTCCTAGAAACTCATTGAGACATGATCATCATTTTATATGTATATTTATCATTATGAGTTATTGTTATTGTATTAGTTAGGGTTTTTTTTTTAATTAGAATTCTACTTTATCTGGCATTGACATTAACACTGTGTTTGCTAATATACAGGTTAACTCTCATTGTAACTCTTTTATGTCTTTTAGTTTTATGCTGTATTTTATTTTGTAAGCAGCTTTTAGTTAGTTGAGTTTCATTAATTTTTAATGTGATTTTAATTTTTATTTATTTTTATGCAGATAATATGAGTTATTACTTTCTTTCATAGTATAGTTTTCTTTGATTTAATTTATTTTTTCCATTTTGGGTCTAAATGATTTCAAAAGTAAAATCCTAATGAGTCACTTGGGGTGCCTACAGGTTCATTGCTTCTCTCTGTTGTCATGTGGATAAGCAGTGTCTTCTCATGCTGTGACAATCCAGGGCACACTTGTGGGCCTCCGCCTCTCCTCACTCCACTTTCTGCATGTCTCTAGTATAACATGAAACTGAGTTATTACCATCAACACAGTTTTAAATTTTTGTAGCTTTTTTCAAGCATTTCCTTGTGGGTCACGGTTCTGAGAAGTATGCCCTTCTGTCACTGGAGAACTTAGATTTGAAGCCTGTGTCTCTCCACCTCCAGATTCACAAAGTGATGCCAATCGTGCAGTTTAAACATCTCAGAGTTGAATCCATTTCTTAAATTTTATTACATTACCTTCAAATCATGATAAAGCAATTCAAATGGCATGTACATTTCAATCATTTTAAGGAGAAAAACTGTGTACTTACAGAAGTCACCTGTTTCCAGAAGGATAATTTGTACCAAGAAGTCAGGCCCCACACGTGACATCCCCCCAATGCATCACGGGCAAGAGGCTGGCAGATGCAGGCCAGCCTGGCCCCGGAGCACGTTTCCCCCTTTCCCAGTGCATGCTGCCTACTGGTGTCTCAGCGCCCTGGTACACTCCTCCCACTGCAGAGGGTGTGGCAGCACATGAACAATGAGAGACATTGCTGTTATGCAGGAGGAGAATGGAATGCTACTGAAGAGCTCACCAGGAAAGCAAACCCCCAGAGTGAGCGATGTGGAGAAGGCTGCTGCAGAGGAGGAGCCTCTGCTCTTGGTACTGCAGCTTTGGGGGTGAGAAATGCTACTGTGAGGCTTCATTTGGGATCTTGATATTTTTAAAAAGTCATTGTTACACATAGATGCTCTAGTGGGGGTAAATCAGCACTCCTGCCTGGAAGTGCAGAGTTGCACCATGATCTGTGGAGTGGATAACCAACACTCAGGCACACACACACACACACACACACACACACACACAATTTAGATTTTGCTGTGAAAGACCACACCAGGATAGATGGCTTTTCAAAATGTGACCAATCACCATGAACAATTTCAACTATGGCGGTTCTTCCTCTTTTTCCACGGTTTTGGACTCACTTACGAGTGGTCCTTCACACTGGAACAGATGCTGTTCTTTCCCTCTTTTTTGTTGAGTAAAGAAGAAATCCATGCACCGCTCTCTGTGTCCCTCATCCTTCTTCTAACAGAACAGATGGGGACAAAACGGTATTTCTAGACTTTCCAGAGAAGGAATGACACATGAATTTGTTTGCTAACAGAGCTAATCTGCTAATGTATTCTTGTCTATGAATAAAATAAATCACTAAGTATGTATCATTAATGAAGACACATGAAACCTATCCTATTATGTCAAATTATTAGAATTAAGGAGCTTGTGCAGGGGGCGGAGGCAAGCCAATCAAGCTGGACTACGCTAAGTGATCATTAGAGCTGGGTGCAGTAATTGAAATTCGCTTTGCACTAATTTCATTAAAAATTCATAAATGGTCGAGCTTTTCTCTTCCTCTGTGCCAGTCAAGAGCTACACCATGTTGGTAAAGGCTGGTTAGAATGTGTGCACGCTGCTGAGAGCAGTGTAAATCATTTTTAAAAGTTACACATGGAATGAGAGACATTGCTGTTACATTTCCTTCTCCTAAAGACTGAGAAGTCGTTACATGTGAGAGTCCATTCTGTCCACAGAGTGTGGACAGCCTGTGAGGAGGCCCATTCTTGCGGGAGTCTGCATCTATCTCAGGATCATCACCAATTCATGCCTTTGTTTTCTGAAGCTTTGGGTATTGAGTCTGAAAAACAAATTTTGGTTCAAATAATTCAAAATCTCATGCATGTTCCAGTGTTGAGAGGAATCTGTCAAATTTAAAATGTATTTTGTTGAATATATTATCCTTTAAAAATAAGTCCTTTGTGTCTTAAGGACAATTTGACCATGTGTTTTTAATCCATTTAGAGTGAGCTTGCTAAATGTTTATTTGTAAGAGCTCTTAGCCGTCCAAGGAACCTCAAGCACTTGACTTTCCAGCCATCTGAAGCTTTTATCTTGAGAGAGGACATCTCCATTTGCAAAGGGCAAACTAGCTAGAGTCACTCAGGGCTGCGTTTTCATAAATCTTGGTTTCAAAATATTTTGAGACATTCTAAAAAAAATTAAGGCTCCATGGTCATTTTCATCTTTTAGCTTTAAAAGTTCAGTTTTAGCTTTTCTAGTCTGTGTAGCAATCTAGTCAGATCACTCAAGGTATGTGTATTAATTACCCATACCTCAAGGGATTATGGGAACAACCTCACAATTATAGGGTATGCCCATTAAACAATCCTGGAGAAGCACTCAAAATGTTCAAGTCTAGCTTTTGAAAGGTTGGCACTACATGTAAAATATAATCCCCACCCAAGATTACCCCATTTAGCAAAGAATAAATTATAACATATTTGGTCCCATTTTGGATTCTATTAATTTGATTTTGGCTTGGTAAAATGTACTAGTACCAGGGTCTGTAGAACAGTTGATACATAAGGGACACACTGAATGAAAGATAGAGAATCAGATTGAATTTTGTCATTTCTTTTTAAACTACTAATTAAATGTTGATGTATTATGAAATCACCTTTGAAAGTTTCAGTAAGTCTGACAAAAAGAAAAAGAATCCAGTATCCATGCAGTCAGTATTTTATGTAAATTTCTTACACGTTTTATTTTATTTGGGTTTTTTTATCCATTAACTTGTCAACTTCCGGGAGATGTTGGGGATTCTATTGGAAAGATATGATTTAAGGGCTACCTCCTTTAAAGGCATCATGAATGAGCTGGAAGGAAATCTAATTTCACTCCAAAACCAACCATGACTGTGACTTTGCAGGGCCACTGCATTTCAGAACCCTCTGTGTGCAGGGTGTGGCTGGCCCTCTCCCAGCTGCACGGCCTCTCTGCTCCCCACCCTCATCTAACACAGAGCTGCCTGAATCGCACTTCTCTCCATCCTTGTGGATAAAGATGCTAGCTTTCATCATCTCCTTCTTTCATCATCTCCTTCATGTGTCCCTGTCTGATCACGCAGCCGTTCAAGGGCCTCTAGCTGCAGTGCAGGCCACGCTGAGCACACTCAACAGTCCGAATCCCCTTTTGTTCAGAGAGTTTGCCTCCCAGCCAGCAGCGCTGCTCTCACCACACTGGCAAGGCCGGCTCAAGCCCCAGGGCTCTGGAATCCTGCCCACGAGGCAGGAGAGGCTTTCCAGGTCTCTTCCCTGCCCTCCACTAACCCCCGTCTGCTCTGACCTTTCCTCCAGGCCATGAGATCCTTCCGCAGCCTGTGACCTTGGTCTGCCCAGAGGGCCTGGGCATGTCACCCCACTTCTCCCCATGGTCTCTCCTCCCACCTCGTCTTGAGTGCTGCCAGGCTTGGCCCCACTGAAGCCTGTGCGCAGCTCTGTGCCGTGTGCTAGGAGCATGGTCCATCAGCCTGGGCGTAATGCAAACCCCACCAAGGAAAAGCCGCACTCAGAGAGGGCTGAAGAGTTCACTCCTCCTTCCTTCAGGCCAAGCAGTGCTGGTCCCAATATTTGTTTATTTATAGGGTAAGAGGATAGAGACTTGGGGTCACTCAGTGAAAGAGGGAGACTTGGGGGGTCTTCTTGACACCCCTCACTGCCTCACTTCAGCAGCAGCAGGCTCAGAGACAGACATCAATCCCACATTTCTGGACTTCACACGGCCGTTCTTTTAAAAACGTCTGTAGTGTCTGTCTGCAGCCACACTAAGTCTCCGTTCTCAGGTGACCTTGAGGCCTGTCTGATGGCTTCTTCTAACAGCCTCCGTGCGGTTCTTCCTATGCCTTGGCAGAGGCTGTGGTTGACTTTCCAGGACTTCTCTCTACAGCTACTTTGTTGTGGACTCTCTGATGCAACCACTTGGTCTACTTCTTAGTAGGTGGCTGGGGTTCACAGGCCTGGCTCCCATTTCTCTCCCGTGTGTCTGCTGGACATCTCGACCTGGATGAAAAGAAAACTTCTAATCTGCCGTTGGAGGTGAAGTTCATGATCCTCCCTGTGAAGTCCCACTGCTCTTCCTGGGTCCCTACTTGCTTAATGACACTCAATTAATAAAGCAAACTTACTCTTATTTCTACGAAGAAGAAGAAGAAGAAGAAGAATAAGAAGAAGAATAAGAAGAAGAAGAAGAAGAAGAAGAAGAAGAAGAAGAAGAAGAAGAAGAAAAAGGTCCTGAAGGGACCTCTTAGGGTGCACAGCACCCTCAGGACCCACGGAGCTCCCCTGGCCTGGGCATGGCTGCTGTCCATCACCATGGCCCTCCCTAAATGGCCCGGCACCAGAGGCCCAGAGCATCCCTGACTCCCCGCAGCATGTCAGCTCCTGGTCTTCTCTTATTTCTCCTCTGCCTTAGCTCATTGCTCATCTTCTCTTTGCCTAATTTTCCTTTAATATTCAGATCAAACCCACATGATCCCCAGTCCTTATGGCCTGAGCACAGTGTCACACACTGCCACACACTGCCACACATGCTACTAAGGATTCTCCACTCGTCCTGCCTTTCCGGCTCCTCTCACAGACGCCCACGGTGACCTTGCCTCCCAGAGTGCTCAGAGGTGGGACACTAAGCACTGCCCCAGTCAGGTCTGGGGCCAACCAGGAGGGCTGCTCTTGCCACAATTAACTATTTTCTCTACAAAATGCTAAAATATTTAACAGATTTTTAAATTGAAGCCATTCCCATTGGATAGTGAATTAATGTCATAAAATTGAGTGATTGTTTTAATCTACTGCTAATATGTTCTAAGTAAAACCATGCCATTTGTGGCATTTAATGCTATTTTAATGCTTAATAGCCTTGAAAATAGTTTTAAAAAGACTCAACATGGCTCAGAATATTCAATTTGCTTTTCCGTTTCTGCATCCCTTTTGCTGTGCTTAGCAACCCACAGCCTTGCACGGCTCTGCTGCTGCCCTGGAGCATCCAGAACAAGGTCTCTCCCACAGTCAGTACCTTCAGTAAGAGGTGCTCAGAACTCTCCAGCAGCTAAGTGGTCCTAGAGATGTAGAGTGATTTTGTGGAGCAGTTTGAACTGATGTATAAAATAAGCAAGTATACACAATACTGTGTGCATCTGTATGACATTGTCCCCACCTAAAGCCAGCCTGAAACAACCTCAGTCCAGAGGCGAGAGAGAAGGCCCTGCAGGGGCTGTGTGCTCTAATGGTTAAGGACAAGGGCACAGAATCCTGCAGATGTGTGCTCACCTCTGGGGCCTGAGGGGTCTCCTGGTGTCTGCTGAGTCTCTGATCTCATTTAAACCAGATGACAGTGTTTGTTCTATGAGAAGGTGCAGCAGAGATTAGTCATCACCCGTGGAAGTGGACAGAGTCCAAATGGAACTTCTTATGGTGGCTCTAGAAATGATAAATAGAAGCTGGGACATTGAGAGGCAGCGGGTCTCATGCAGCAGTGCCTGATAACAACAACTGTCACAAAGACTCTGCCAGAGCCACAGGACCAATGTGCTTATACGAAAAATACTGATGCAAGGCATCCACCCAATAAAAACTGTGCGCACGACCCTGGATGTGCCATCCTTGTGATTGATCCTTGCAGTCAAAATTTATCTTATCAAAAGGCCTCGTGTGAGCCACCCCATTTTCCCCTGGGTCTGGCCTTTGTGTCCCCACTGCAGTGCTGTTCAAGAATGAACCGCGTGATTCTGACCAGGATCTCACTCTGGGTGCTGTTCAGGTTGACATCACCCTGCAGGTTGCTGCTGGGACCCCTGACCCATCAGAGGCTCAGCAATGTTTGCTCTAATTTGTGGCCTTCTTGTTGTCTAGCAAAGATTTTCTGTATACAAAAGGTTATAAAGGTCTTAAAAGCTGCCATTTTCATTACAGAATAGATTGCTTTGCAATTTGGACAGATATAACTTGTATGTCAAATCTTTGATTTTTTCTTCTATAAGAACACCATGACTGTAGCTTGTGACATTTGCAAAAGTTGTAAAATCATTTCCAAGTTATTCATCTCTTTTAGTTTTTTATCCATGCTTTTCAAAGGCAGAGATTTTTCAACTTACTAGTTTGGGTATCTAACTAACCCCTTAAAACTCCAATAACCCTTTCTACAATAGTAAATAGAAAGTTACTGCATTAAAAAAGTCAAAGATTTTTAGAGTTCATTTAATATATCAGAATTTAAAGGCTGATGGGTTCTAATCTTGACATACTATGATCCTTTGTCTATGGGAATCACCCAGTTGAATGGATGACCGAGCAGGGCTCAGCACACCTCCAAAGGAGTGAGCTAGTCAAGTCCCTCCAGGGAGGCTTGCCCTGGCCTGGACATGAATGACTGGTAAGCTGTTGACCAGGACACGGCCACTAGACCTTTGCCATGGTGGCTCATGTACTCACTTTCATTGCTCCTGAGATCTGTTCTGACCCTTTCTTTAAGCTGTTTTGCCTCTTTTTAAAACTGGTCTGCTGTCCAGGGTGCATCTTTAATTATGAACAGGGAGAAATTAATCTTGAGTAACTGCCTGGGAAAGCTGTGAATCTGGTCTCACTCATCAATAAACACAATTCCATGCCTCACACATCACGGAAAGCAGACCCTTCATGGAGAAGCAGATGCAAAACCCCCTCAGCTCCACACACTGCAAACCCGAGTAGGAGAGGCAGCCCTGGCGCTAGCTGTGAAAGAAGCAGCCCCTGGCTAACGACTGCATTCCGAGGTCCCAGACAGGACATCTGCCATAGGCAGAACTGTCAACCCTGCTCTCTGATGCACAGGCTGAGCACCAAGCAATGGAAGGTGCTGTTCCTGTGAGTCTGTGGGAGCGAAAGACAGAGACCAGGAGGAGGACTACAGGGAATGCCACCAGGAGAGAAAGGAGAACTGTCAGCAAAATAGGACCATTCCAGAGACTTTCCAGTTCACGAATTAATGTTGTGCACATGGAATAAAACTAGAGAGGAGACGGAAATGTAGGTTGAAATTTTGAATTTTGATGTGAGCACTGACTTGTAATCACAGAATCAGAGACGATGGCCACACCGCCAACTTGCCTAGTGTCAGCAGCCCTCCAACTCAGCAGCAGTGGGGTGGAAAAACTGAGCTATGACGGGTGGAGCCCTGAGTGAGACCAGCAGGCGCACTGAGAAGATGGACCTGGCAGGCTGGGGATGTGGCTCAAGCGATAGCGCACTCGCCTGGCATGCACGGGGTGCTGGGTTCGATTCTCAGCACCACATAAAAATAAAATAAAGATGAAAACTAAAAAATAAATATTTTTTAAAAATTCTCTCTCTCCCTCTCTCTCTCTCTCTCTCTCTCTCTTTCTCTCTCTCTCTCTCTTTAAAAAAAATAAAAATAGAGGTGTAAAAAATATAAATAAACAAAGGTGTAAAAAAAAGATGGACCTGGGGAGACTGCTGCTCTGAGGGAGGAGGTGTGCAGCCAGTGGGGGCGGGGAGCACTGGCTTGTTCATCTACTGGCACCTCCTCCTTCCTGCTGAGGCACTTGGGCTGCAGAAGACAAAACCTGCCTCCATGACCGTCATGAGGATTGACTGAGATGCCATAGTGACAGAATTTCCCACACTGCCTGGCTCATAGTGAACACTCGGTTATGGTCAACTCACTGTTTTCTTTATCTTGTTCATGGAATTCTATAATCTCCAAATAAAATTTGGAGACACCAATAAAAATATTGGCACTCATACAGTCCCTTAATGAGAGATCAAATACAATCACATTTGCAAAAGATAGAGTATTTCAACTGGCAATTGTTTTTTTATCCTTAAATTTATCCAAAACTAATTTTCATACTAAATGCCTCATTATTGGATTTTAAAAAATGTTCCAACATCCAAAAATTATGTATTTTCATTGTTAAAAAATACTTTTTCCACCTGATCCTTACTGTGTAATGCTTCTTAGTTTCTTACTGAGAAACTTACTAGCCATCTGTTGTTACTAGCATTTCTCCAAAGTATCCTTTCAATGGTTATGATTTCCACTGTACCATGTTGATGTAAATATCCCCTAATTTTTTATGCAAATAATGTTTACAAATTTCCTATTAAAATAATTCTGCAATAAAATCTTTGAATCCACATCCTTTCTAGATAATTCCTTGGGAGTATATTTCTGTAAGTGGAATCATTTATCAAAGAACATGAATATGTGTAGGTTTTCGTATACATTGATAAACTGATTTTATGAAATGTTGAACAATTTATACTAACACTAACAAACTCTGAGAGCAAGTACTGTTTCTCAATATTGTATTGAGTATCATGGTGTTAGTAATTTATTCATTTGATAAACCAAAAGGCATTTTTATCTTTGTTTTGATTTAGTTCACTACTGGTGGAATTGGATGGTTTTTATTAACTATTTTTCACTTTCTCTTTCGAAAAGCTTACCTTCCCTTTTTTCCCCCATTGTACACTGGGGGCTTCATGATGATCGCTGAGGACCCTTGGAGTTCTTGGATATTGAAGAGATTTCCTATTGCTGTATTATGGCCGAGGAGGTTTCTTCCACTGGAGGCTTTGTCTTTGAACCGCATCCCTTCCACGTGGGTGTTGTGGAGGGCACGTGCTCCTTCTCTGAGATATGCTGCAGGTTTCTTCCTTAGAGGATGTTTCCTCAGCAGGCGATTATGTGACTCTGTATTCATTCTGCTTGGGTGTGATCAAATTTCTACCTACTCTCCATAACCTAACTGAAATTACTTGGGCTTCATTTCAGGCAAAGGTCTGTTATATGCAACCACCCCAAGTCGGGTGGTGTGAAAGGGTCGCCTTGCTCGTCCGAAGCTGCCTCTGCCCCGTGTTCTGCTCTGTGCTCTGGTGAGCTCCGGCTGTGTTGGACTTTACAAGTTCATTATTCCCTGCAGCCCTCTGTGATCATCTGAAAAAAACAACATGTTAGTTTGTAGGGTTTCAGTGAATTTACCACTAAAGCACACCTAAATTAAAATCTATGAGTTATAGCCAAACCCTCCTTCTCAGCACAAGCAAGCCAGTCAATAAGCTAATGGCGTGAATCGATGGGAAAGATTGGAGGAACTTTTAATTAAAGAAACAGCTGCTGATACAAATTATGTTTCCAATGTACTGATGGATCACAGGCCACGCAGGGACAGTGGTGAACAGTGACTGGCAGTCCGCCATTGCTACATTAGCTGTCCGTCAGATGCTGCCACATATTTCCCGAGCAGCAGGATGTTGGTTTCCCAGTTCCCCAACATCAGGGACCAGTGAATCACAGTTATTTTCCCCACTTTTGCTCCACTAAGGTGCTGGCCAGTGACCAAGAGTCTCTCCCCTTCCTTTATAAAATTTTGGCATTTCTCTGAATCTTGTCATCTATCAAAGCATCAAACAATCCTTTAGGTCTACAATATAACTCAAAAAATCCATTTCATTCTCCGTATCCTCTGCGATGGTGTACTTCACCAGCCAAACAGGGCACTGGGGGGCTTCGCTCTTCCTGCAGGAGCCTGCTCACAGTGGCCTCTGTGTGTGGCAGGACAGGAATCCTCTCATCTTAGAGAACAGCATCTCTACAGCACCACAGGATAACCACACATGAGGGGGGCAGGCAGAGAAGGTGAGGGGCTGAGGACAGAGGTGGTGGGCGTGAGCGCCTGCTCTGCCCGTGGCCAACTGCACACAGGGCAAGTTGAGAGCCAGATCCCCGGTGGCTGCCCAGAGACGTGGTTTAGAGAGACATCAATCTGTGATGTCAGCAGTGTTCCATGGGGACCTAATGGACCTTCACAGATCAATATTCAAACCTGCCCATGACGTACAGTGTGGGAAACCTGCTGCCCCCAACAGCCTCTACTTCCCTGGAGAGGCATCACGTAGCTCCCACAGCTGAGCACCACCAGGAACAGCAGGTGCCACTTGGGAGGAAACTGGTCTTCCGGCTCCGAGAGTGGGGGAATGTGCTCCTCCTGACAGTGCTCAGGAGGATGGTGACTCGCAGCTCAGTGGGTGCTGTGTCCACCTTGTGTCCACATCAGGTGTCTAATGAAGTCACAGGTGTCCCCATCCCAGCAAGGTCACAGCCACAAGCTGCACAGGCCCAAGAAATGGGCATCCAGGTGCACGTGCAGACTTGTCAAGAGCAGCACAAAGAGGAAACCTGCCACTGCAAGTTACCACTAGTGTCTGGGCACAGGAAATGGACGCCTCCCCCAATAAAGCAAAGATTTAGGAATACACACACACACACACACACACACACACACACACTCTGTTAAATACATAAATGCACTCTGTTAAATATAGATATATGTTACAACATATATTTCTTAAAATGTATGTTTAAACATGTTTTTGAGGTGCTGGGAATGAACCCAGAGTGTCATATATTGATTGTAGGCATGGGCTGTACCACTGAACTACACCCCAAGCCCAGAAAATATTTTTTAAGAGTTTTTGGCAACATCAAAGTCATTTGGAAGATGTAACAGAGAACACAGTTCTGATCATGAATTCAATCTTTAGTGACCTTGAGGGAGGGACGTGCAGCAATGATTTAGGATTTATGAAGGCAACATTAGCCCTAAGTGTGTGCAGTTAGGTACCTTATCACCAGTTATGTCTGTGCCCAGGTGACCCTGGCTGTGAAAATCTCTAGGGGTGACCTGCCCATACCATGGACAGGAAGCAATGTCGACAGAAGGCTACATTTAAGGCTACTTGCTTCTGTTCTTCCTTAGAAAAGTAAAGGAGACATGCTGGGTTCAGGAGTACAGCGTCCTTTATACATTTGATTATTAATGCAAAGGTCAGCAGAATCGAAGCCAGGTGGAGACTCCATGCTTCTCTCTTCTGAGTCACGTTGCCTTGATAATGAGAAACTCTGGGTGCACATTGGTGGTTCACCTTTGTGGGTGTGTGAGTTCACCAGAGAGACCCCCCTGGGGGGGTGCACAGCTGGAGTGTGGACAGATCCACTGAGCATTGTTCCCAGGAAGCAGCGCCTGTGCAGACCTGGTACAGACCTGGTGGACTTTGGTGCTGCCGTCTGCTGAGCAGTATCCAAGGCCCATAGCACCAATCAGCCAAGACTAACAAGGTGCCATTACCACTGGGGAACAGAGCACGAGAGCTCCAGGGGACTCCCAGACACCCAGATGGAGCCCAGGAGCCACTCCCTTCTCCCAAATGCAGTGGCCCAGGGAGTGTGAACATTTGAACAGGAGGGTTTGTTTGGTACAGTTTGGTCACCTCGCATCTTCTGATTACGTGACTGCTTCTCACTCTCTCCACAATGACATTTGAATGAATACATGGGTAACAAAGTTCTGCTGTGAATATATAAATTCAGATTCGTTAGGCTCCGAAGAGAGGCAGGAAGATGAGTTTGATAAATATGTCCCGTCTCCCTGATGGCTCCCAATGCAATATTACTCCAATAAATCATGACGCTTGGAGATCGCAGGGCGCCAGGGCTGCTGCGCCTCCACCACACCTCTGTCTCTCCACCCAGCGGGCTCTGGAGTTAGGACTTGATGAAGTGCCTCGCAGCAGCACGGATGTGCTCAAGATGGGTCCGTGAGGAGCGCAGAGGCACTCCATGAGTGATGTTGATTTCCCTTCTTTACCAGCCTGGAGCCGTCAGGGAGCTGGTGGCCAGCTCACAGACCCACAGCCCCCCCGGGGTGGAGGGCAGAGGGCAGAGAGGGCAAGGATCACAAGGTGTTGGGGGTAGAACAGCTAACCAAGAACAGCTCTGGGCCATGACCCCTCCGCCTCAGGCCTGGGACTTAAGTTTAGAAATGATGGTTCAGGGCTGGATGTGGCTGGGTGCAGGAACAGATTTCCATACCTTAGCACCATCTATGTGGCTTTTGGAAGGCAGTATATTCAAAAGCATCTGTTATGATTTAGATTTGAGGTGCCCCCCAAAATCTCATATGAGTCCATGCAAGAATTTTCAGAAGTGAGATGATGGTTATGAGAGTTGTGAACTAACCAGTGGATTAATCCACTGATCAGGATTAATAGGTCTGGTTGGAGAAGGTGGGTCACTGGGGACACAGCTAGGGTTATGTTATGTCCCTGGTGAGACTGCCTCTCTCTCTGCTTCCTGATTGCTGTCCTGAGTTGTTTTCCTCTACATACTTCTACCATGATGTTCTTTCTCATCTTGGGCCCAGAGCGATGGAGTTGGCCATTCTATGAACTGAGACCTCTGAAACCATGAGCTAAAATTAACTTTTCATTCTCTGAATTGTTCTTGTCAGGTCTTTTGGTCACAGTGATGCAAAGTTGACTAAAATATCATCCTAAGAGAAGTAAAATTAGCTAAAGAAATAAAGCTTATTGAACCTCAAAACAATTAATCCTTAGGTCTCAGTGCACACAAAAGGAGGGCCCTGTTATACTCTGGCAGATGAGGAAAGGCACACGTGAGCGTTTGTTTCACGTCTGTAGCAGTTTTTATTTTTATTTTTTGGGGGGGCTGCTAAACTCCCCAAGTCAGGATCATTTGCATCTGAGCCCTGTTCTGGTTTCTAGTTCTGCCTAGGAAACAGAATGTGAATCTCTGCAAATTATTGTGTTCCTCAGAGCCACAAACCCCACCATTTGAAATGTGAATGAGGGTAATAATTGCTATCAGCACGTTCCATAAAGAAAATGTATTTATGCTTATATTAGGGCAGTATTAATAGAAATAATTTATGGGCATGTGTAAATAAATGTACCCACAGCATGTCAAGCCCTTTCTAAGAAACTTATCATTTAAATGCAAATTGCAGTTTCTGTTTTGCAAATAGTTTGAGAATGAATAATGGCTGTCACAGGGAAAATACATAACCCCTCATACGTTTTGTAACTTGCAATAATCAAGGTGTGTATGTGATTGGTGTTTCCATTGGATGATACTTTTCCTCATGATTTCTGCTTTTAAATATCTAATTTGAAATGGGTTAATTGGATGACAATTCATTTTGGACCACTTGAGTCCTAAAAGTGTGGCTAGAGAGACTGTCACATCCTGGACGAGCGAGGAGTATGTGCTCAGAGGGATGGTTACAGGTGCCATTTGGTGTGTCTCAGGTGGGGTTTTGCTGGAATGAGAAGTGGGCTTTTCCTTGGAATCTCCCCTGACTGGGCAGATTTCTCCACGGTTTTGTGTTCATGTCGATGTTTGTGATTCTATCTCCAGAATTGTGAGACAGGATCACAAATCATTGTTAGAACTCCCCAGATCAATTATCCATCCATCCATCCACCCATCCACCCATCCATCCATCAGTTCCCAATATGATGAGAACTCACACAGAGCACTTTCTGTAAGGCCATGTAGTCACTTTGCTGACTCAGCCATAGCAGCAGTGAACAGAGTCCATGCTGCAGTGGCTGTATTGACAGGGTGACCACTACCATGAGGACAGCTGATCAGGGCTGTACTGAACCGTGCAGACCAAGCTTTCTCTTTCAAGGAGTGCTCCATGAACATACTCCAGATTCACAGAGACTCAGCTACAGAGCACAGGTCACTGTGTTTCCCTGTACAGTGCTGTGTACTTGTACCTTCTATCCATAGGACCCTCTGGGGCAGGGCTCTCAGGAACAGAAGGGAGCCTGTATTAGGGACAGTGCAGCATCACCAGGAGGTAGAGGAACCTCTAAATGGCACTCACACGCACATACCTCGGACATTCAGCTGTGCCTCAGGTCACCCCACACCAACCCCAAGGAGCTGTCACCCCAGGTGCCCTGCCACTAGAGCACATGCCATGCATTCAGTGCTCAGGAGGAAACGTCAGGAGCTGCCAGGCCTGAGAAGAGCTCGGCCTTGACATGCACCAGCCGGGCCTCTGCCCGGGGCTCCCTTCTGCTGGTGCACTGCCTCGTGCCCAGGCCTGAAAATCAGGGCCCCTGGCAGGGTGGCAGTGCTCTGCCCTTTGTTGTTGGATTCCTTCATGGCAACCTCTGGGGGTGGGGTGAAGTTGGTCACCCTGATTTCAGGTAAAGAAACTAAAGCTGAGATTAGGAGAGACAGTCACAGTTGTTAAGGGCATCCTGCATCTAGTAGTGGGTCATGACACAATATTTTTTTAAAGAAAAATAAATGACAGCGGAATGCATCATGATTCTTATTACACATATACAGCACAATTTTTCATATCTCTGGTTATATATAAATAAAGTATGTTTTATATATATATATATATAAAGTATATTGACACCAACCCGTGTCTTCATACCTGTACTTTGGATAATGATGTCCATCACATTCCTCCATCATTGCTAATCCCCTGCCCCCTCCCTTTCCCTCTCACCCCTCTGCCCTATCTAGAATTCATCTATTCCTCCCATGTTCCTCCTCCCTACCCCACTATGAGTCAGACTCTTTATATCACAGAAAATACTCAGCATTTGTTTTTTGGGGGGATGGGCTAACTTAGCATTATCTTCTCCAAAGCCATCCATTTACCAGCAAATGCCATGATTTTATTCTCTTTTATTGCTGAGTAATATTCCATTGTGTATATATGCCACATTTTTTTTATCCATTCATCCCCTGAAGGGTATCTAGGTTGGTTTCACAGTTTAGCTATTGTGAATTGAGCTGCTATAAACATTGATGTGGCTGTGTCCCTGTAGTATGCTGTTTTTAAGTATTTTGGGTATAAATGGAGGAGAGGGATAATTGGGTTAAATGGTGGTTCCATTCCAAGTTTTCCAAGGAATCTCCATACTGCTTTCCAGATTGGCTGCAGTCCCACTAGCAATGTCTGAGTGTACATTTCCCCCCACATTCTTGCCAACACTTATTGTTGTTGGTCTTCATAATAGCTGCCATTCTGACTGGAGTGAGATGATATCTTACAGTAGTTTTGATTTTTCTTTCTCTAATTGCCAGAGATGATGAATATTTTTTCATATATTTGTTGATTGATTGTATATCCTCTTCTGAAAAGTGTCTCTTCAGGTCCTTGGCCCATTTGTTGATTGGGAGTATTTGTTTTTTCGGTGCTTAGCTTTATTTACATACCCTAGAGATTAGTGCTCTATCTGAGGTATGAGGGATAAAAATTTGCTTCCAAGATGTAGGCTCTCTGTTCAGCTCACAGATTGTTTCTTTTGCTGGGAAGAAACTTTTTAGTTTGATTCCATCCCATTTATTGATTCTTGGTTTTAATTCTTGCACTACAGGAGTCTTATTAAGGAAGTTGGGGCCTAATCCCACATGATGAAGATTAGGGCCTACTTTTTCTTCTATTAGATGCAGGGTCTCTGGTTCAATTCCTAGGTCCTTGATCTACTTTGAGTTAAGTTTTGTGCATGGTAAGAGATAGGGGTTTAATTCCATTTTGCTGCATATGGATTTCCAGTTTTTCCCCTAGCACCATTTGTTGAAGATGCTGCCTTTTCTCCAGTGCATGAGTGCATGTTTTTGGCACCTTTGTCCAATATAAGATAATTGTAGTTTTGTGGGTTAGTCTCTGATGACACAATATTTTAAAAGGGATGCTCAATTTCTTTACCACATTCTGTACATTTATCATAATTTTAAAATAGAATTGCACATAAGCACATTCAATCTCCTCGACAAAACAAGGAACTGGTGTAGGAATTGCTTTCTGCTTCATTTTGCCACAGTTAAAAAATCCCTAAACAAACAGAAGACCAGGAGAGTGGAGGAAGGGGATCAGAGGTGGAAGGGGTCCTGGGTATTGAAATGGAGCAAATTATATCCCATGTTTGTAAGAATATGTTGAATTCATCCCCAGTAGCATGTATAACTCCAATGTACTAATAAAAACATTTAAAAAATAAATAAGATAATTTGTATCTATTAAAAATATTAAAATGATTTTCTACTCTTTGTATCTTTTAAATACCTCCCCGAAGAGAAAAGAGAGTTGAATTGTATCTTTAACGTTATTATGTAGACATTCACCAATTTGAATGCTATGGTGAGAGTGTATTTAAATATCAGTCTATTATCTGCCAACTGCCGATGGAAAGTGCAGAGTAAGAGAGATTTCCAGAGAAAATTCTCCCCAACTCACTTCTGAGGAGGCTGTCCACTTCTCAGAAGGCAGCTGGGACTGAATGTGGGTCCCATGGAAGCTGCACAGCTTCCAGAAATGGTGTGTGGACAGGGAGCCAGCGAGCCTCAAGTCCTAGCTCCCAGGGCCAGAGCAGGCTGTGACGGCAGGACCACATTAGCATTGATTAGCCAGGAGGGACACTGTGTCTAGGAATAAGGTGGCTCAGATTCTGGCTATGTGGCCGACACAGGCAGGGATAAGTCAGAATTTCTCTTTTCAAACACGTGTTCTGTAAGAACACTCCTCTTTCCCGGCTGTGAGGTTTGTATAGGCCCTGCCTAGGGGCCGGCCTTGCCCTCCAGGGCTGCTCCAAGGAGAACAAAGTTCAGAACTTATGGTTGTCACTGTTTGACCTTTGGCCTGTTTTGGCCAGACAACCATTGCATTTGGGCACCGCCTCTTCTGGTAGGTCTGGAGAGAATGGGAGAGCCAGGTGGATGCTGCATACCAAATATGAGTTAGATGTTCATCTCCACCAAGGTCTGCATTCCATTCTGTCAACTAGGTTTGCAATCTTGAGGTGAGTGGCTTCTACCAGAGAGGATCTGCATCTCCTGTAAGGCCGCCCACAGGCGGGGGAGCACCCCACAGTGGCACTTCAGATGGCACCTGTGGAAGCTGCATGGCCTCACTGCTGGCCACTGCAGCAGCCAGGTGCTCACCTCTGCACGGGCGCTGGGGAGGACAGTCAGGTCAGGCCCACACGCCCTCCAGGTTACCATCTTATCCTGACTTATCCTTCCTCCCTTCCCTATCCCGCCCTATCCCATCCTTTCTACTTTACTCTGTTCTGGTCTAATACAACTCCTCTTATCTTTATTCTTCACCAATAAAAACCCCAATCTAGGGCAACAGAGGCTAGGGACATTGTAAAAAATCAGTTTCCAATTGTCCTAGGCTGGTTACCTAAATGTAGAGGGTGGCTAAAATAGCACCCCAGTGTGGGGCACTTCACTTGTCTGAGCTCTTCATTGCTTCTCTGCATGGTAATCGGTACTCGGGGCCTGGGTGACATGGAGTACCCTCAGAGTGTCTTACAGCTGGGATTTCAGGATGCTTTCTTGAAACTCAGCAGAATCACCGGCCCTGAACACTCCTGAGACACTTTCAGACATTTTGCAAACACTTTCTGAGGCCTCAGACTTCCATACTTACTGTGGGCTTTGGAGCAGAAAGCGGTGCCAGCTAACAGTGATTAGTTCAATAAAGAACAGATCACCCTTTATAAACCGTACTTGTGATTTTGTCATATGATGAGAAAGTCCTCACAGATGTTGGCACACATTTGACCACAGGGTCAGCTTGGGGCAAGGGATGAATACATAAAGAGAAGGGAGAGCACTGGAGTCAACATGGCAAACATGTGGTGTGTAGGCCAACTCTACTGGACTTGGAGATCCATTTGTTGTTATACAAGTGAACTTCGGAGGCTTTGCTTCTTTCCGATGTTTAGACCCAAAAGTGGCAAAGAAAAAAAAACTGCACATTAAGATTGAAATGAAGTCCTTTGGGATTTTGCAAAGCATGTGAGGATTAAACTCAGATGTCAAAAGGGTAGCAGGACATGAGAAATTACAAAAAGTAGTGAATTTGTCTTACTGTCCCATGAAATAAAACACCGAGGATAAGTATCTGTGATCAATAATTTTCCATCAGTGTTTGAAGTCTTCTGAGATTTGGACCAAGCTGGTGCTAGAGATGGGTACCATCTACGTGATCACTAAATCCACAAGGACAACTCAGGAGAAGCACAGGGCATGTCCTCCCACCACACCTTCTGAGAAATGGTGGGGTACATGGGGACTAGACATCAACATTTCATGAGATGTTTTTTTGTAATGTTTTTATTAGTAGCCGTTCAGATTTGTCGCCAGTCAGAATCCATTACAGTTTCCTAGTGATTGTCAAATGAGGAGTGAAAACTGAAAGAACTTAATCAATAAGATGACTTGCCCTCCCCAAGAAGACTGAGCACAGAGATCAAAAACAGCCTTGCTCCTTTGAATGCACTCTAGAGATTGAAGACAATAAAATAAAACTCCAATTATGTCCCACATCTTCATATTGAAAATTAGTAACATTTTTGCCCACTCAAATATCAAACCAGACTTTCTTCATTCACAAAGTTACTAAAACCCTCCTCTGGAAATATTTTCCGTGGGAGGCTCATTGGGCACTAAGAGATGGAGACCCCTGGATACTGTAAACAGAATGCCTGTGGCTTTCTGAGTATGGAGATGAGCCTGGAGCCAGGAAGAGGCCAACCAAGGTGGTGGCAGAGCTCCCGGTGGTGGCTTGGGCCCGCGTCTCTAGGCTCTTCCTTGGGAAGCCATTGAGTGGGGTTGGCTGCATGCTGGGACCAGGAGACACCAGGCTGCACCTGTCTCCCAATGATGATGCAGGCCACACCTGCAACTCCAGCAGTGATGACAGATTGGATGTGGATTTTCCATGACCTGGAATGTAGCAGAAGTTTTCTGCACACAGGGCTTTGGAAGCACTCTCTGCAAGACCCACCACTGTGTTTCCCACCGCTCTTGGTTTCCTGTGCAGAGGCAGGTGAGGGCCTCTGGAAGTCAGTTCACCTTCTAATATTCTTCAGCCTCTGCCGAGTCATCTCATGGAGTGGGTGACCTGGCTGCAGCTCGTGGACTTGGACAGGGTCCCCCTGGCTCCTCACACAAACTGGGCCCTGGCCTTGTCAGCGGAGATGGAGACCTGGCTGTGTCAGCTTCCGTTTGTGACTCGAGGGCGATCCAAATTCTTGCGCAGGGTGGAATCTACCAGGACGTTGCCTCCACCTGGGCGCGAGTGCGCTCAATGGGGGCCCACAGCACCACATGCTGCATCCTCCCTACAGAGAAGGCAGCACCTGTCGTCCACGTGATAAGATCCTCTGACAGCCGGGCCACAACGTGCCATTAGGCTCCCACATCCTGGACAGGCCCAGGATGGACTTCCCACTACTGCAGTGCTGGTTCCTGCAGGGCCTTGCGCACAAGCCGTGAGTGCGGATTCCTTAGGAGCTGCCCCATGGGTCCTCCGGGGGCAGAGCAATCGCCCTCAGGACCTGTCGCCTGGTATAATCCCAACAAAATCCCACCGAGAAAACTCCGGGCAAAGTCTAGATAGAATACTACTACTACTACTACTACTAATAATAATAATAATTATCATTATTATTATTATTATTGTTAGCCAGCCAGAATATTCAAAATTATGGCAATCAGACACTGGTGAGGAGGAAGAATGGGGACGTGCTTAACAGAAACCACTTAAATGCCACACGGCTTGATAATGTAATATCTCCACAACTGTTTCTGTTTAAAGCTAATAAAAGTAAACACAAGACATTCCGTCCTTTCCTATCAAATTTATTACTTTGAGCGACAAAATGACAAAATGATTAGCAGTTAATAAGGCCTTGGCTTAAAAGATTGACTGACATAGCATTACTCATTTAATTTCCGCTTCTCTGAGCTTTTTTTCCTCTTCCTTCCAGCGCGGAGGGAATTAATATTATCACATCAAAGGCTTGCCTCTAAATGGGGAGAAAAATCATTTAAAAGGACACAGACTGTGATTATTCAAACTAGGTTATTTGCACCTTGTATATATAACAATATCATGGTACAACTTCATTTCCCTCAAATCGCTGTCAGTCACTAATAGAAGAAATTTGCTTCCATTTTATCAGCACCATTGTGTGGCGTCAGGTGGGGGAGGGGAGCTAAATGTGAAATCTGATAAGAAGCATATGAGCATGAAGCGGGACCAGACACGTGACACAGGCGGTTTCCAGACCCATGCTCAGTATGTAAATTCTCTTCCCTATCCTTTTTCTTTTGCTCTTTCTATTCTTTGTTTTTGCTCCATTCCCCATTTCTTTCCTTCTTTCTTTTCCTTTTTTTTTTTTTTTTTCCTGAAAGCACTGTACTTCCCCAAGATCCAGGGTATAATGAGAAGAGGCTGCTCTCGTGTTGCTCTTCTGAGCCTGCAGACACATTACGCCAGGGCTGACTCAGTACCCAAAGGACTATGCCACATTCCCATGGAATCACTGTGCCTGGGTGGGACTGAGTGACCCAGCACTCGGCCACGCATCTGCAATGGTCTATCAGAATTCAGGCCTCGACAGGCTGAAAGACTGCTCCCTCTGACTGCAAGCACGTTAGGGCGTCCGTGACAAACAGTTTGCTGGTCGAATGTGTCTTCTTCATTCTTTGAAAGTGCAAAGAAAACAAAATGGGTGCCCCGCGAATCGAGAACGCTGCTACCGCCTGCAACGTGAAACATCGTCACAAAGGTCAGGGGAGCCAAGCCTGGTTACCAAGGCTGCAGGTGGATTAAATCAAGAGCGTCCCAGGGGAGGAGGCAGCAAGCAGTAAAATAATATCTGAACAGAGTGCCCCATGTCGACAGGTTCGAAGACAAGCCTTGTTAATTTGGGAAACTGCAGAGTTAAATTAGTCCAGGCCCTGCTGCAAAGCAGAGGTACATATTGTACCAGTGAGATAAATTTCCCCCACTTGCCCTGATACACTTGCCACTGACAGGACACTGCTGTGAGTAGTTCATTAAAATGTCCAACTCACAGGAAATTTTAAAAATTTATAATGCTTCCTATGGATGGTGGGGTCAATTCAATGGGCCAGGAAAAAAAAGTGAAATAGCTCAAGGACTATTCATGGATTACTATTTGAACAAGTTGGTTTTCTTTAAAACAATTAAGACAACTGTAGTAGCTTCATAGTTAAAATCCTAAATTACCAAAAAAAGATCAAAATGATTCCCTCCATGGCAACAGTCGCAAAGCCAAATGGCAGCATATGGGGGAGATGCTGAATGCTGCATCTGTCAGTGGAATGGCACTCAAACGCTACCTGAGAATGCCTGGCAATGTGGCCACACCCAGGAAAGCAGAGTGTGCCTTCCAGCTGCTCCTGGACACGGACTTGTGTGTTAATTGATTTTAACATGATGGCAGGTGCTCCTGGTTCCTTTCCATTAACTCATCCTGCCTGAGCATCACCTCGGGGTTCTCTCCTACACATTCACATGCCCTGGTGGCAGAGGTGCCCCTTTCCTGTGTGCACGCTTCCCAGGGTGTGTTGGCTCCAAAAGCTATTCCTCGTCAAGCAGCAGGACACTTGTCCCAAATGTCTGATGGGGATATCCAGTCTTGCTCCAGCCCTCCTGTCATTGCTGAATATGGTGCTGCCCAGGGTCTCGATGGTCCATCAGGTTTGACAGCAAACATACATCTGCTGGGATCCCAGAATCACCGGGATGTTGTAGAATGAGACTAAGACCCTGACATTGCTCAACTGGAGATTGCTCACTTTCCTTGCCGCCAACAAGGTCATGTGATGCTTGTCTAGACTGCTGTGTCTTTTTTGCAGCTAATCATTTTTTTGAGGAGTAATAATGCATCATTTAAATTGTAAAAATGTAAAGAATCCTCATAAAAATGTGGTTCCCAGTGGTGCTCTGAAGAAAATCTGGTTTATTAAACACTGTAACTCACAAGTTCTTCACCAAGGCCGCCTTCCTTCCATGAAGTCACAGTGGACCTCAAGGCACCTCCCTAAAGATCCGCAGGAAATAGTGTTCTCTAGAACAAAGAACTCATTGGCAAGACTGGCAGCATTTGAGGTTCCATGCCATGGTAAGCTCTCAAGAAGGAAGTATTGTGAATACCTCGATGCTGACCATTAGTCCTGAGAGATTAAAAGTTACCTTAGTCGAGAATTGCAGGGCCCAGGACTGATTTGGGAGACACGTGGATATTTAGAATTTGGGCAGGGGAGAGAAGCCAGCTCCAGGGTCAGCTGTGGTGTCTGCAGCCCCACACTCACTGGGAGTCCCAGGACGAGGGCTGATCCACCCGCAAGTGCCCCCTAGAAGTTGAATGAGATGGGAACACCAGTGTTTGTGGAGCTGTGACCCAGCAGCCACTGAAGCTATGAGGCCACACAGCCCATTAGAGTGAGGCCCAGCACAGCCAGGCTGCTGAGGAAGGCGGAGGGGCCCCAGGACAGGGAAACCTCGGAAGCCCCAGGCTGAGCGGTCCTCTTACCTGCTTCCCTGCTGTTTGTTCACTGACTTGGACTGCTACATCTCACACTGGATGAGGGTGATCTGGGCCAGGGGGCCACCCAGAGGGAGAGGAGGCCAGAGGAAGGGAGGTGCTAGAGTGACCATGATGGACTCAAATGCAGAACCATGGACACTCAGCAGCCAGATGTCACCAGGGAACTGTGCCTCTATTATTAGCACTGGGATCTCCACCTGGGAACTCAGAGTAGCAAGAGGGGGCATCCCAGGCTAAGGGGGAGGGAATGGAGAGAGGGAAGGAAAAGCAGCAGGACCAAAGAGAGGGGGTGCCAACAGCACCCTTGACCACGCAAGGTTAACAGAGTTTGCTAGAAAGATAAAGCATGCCTTGGAGAGTGCGGCCTGGAAACTCTGATGGGAGAGGTGACATTGAGTGACAGATTTCTAAGCATTCAGTGTTGAGGGTTTAATATAGTGTTAAAATGAAACTCATTTGTAGCTGCCATGCCAATCTTTCAGCCTCAAATTAAAAACCAAAAAAAAAAAAAATACATGTTTAAAAAGATAACTTAAAAGAAAAGAAATTAAGTACAGATGTCTCAACTATTGTAAATATTTCAGGCTTCTTAAGAGTTCATGCCTGGTGTTCACAAATGATCACAAAGATGGCCATCAGTTTACTAGTTTAGTCTTGATACTGGCTTGAGGAACTCAAGTTGCTGAATGACTGAAAAATTCCTAAAGAAACCACTGTAAACAATTGAACTCATCTAGATACTCAGTGTCCCAGATACCAGGCGGAAAGCCACCACGGGCTAGGGTGGCCTTCATGTATTGGCCAGCAGTCGACGTAGCCCTGTTGATCAGAAGGTGTTCTATCCAGCAAATTCCACAAGACCTGGTGCCCGTCTCCATTAGCTAATTTGTTCTTGCCTATCTTTCCATGAATGCAAATCAGCCCTCCCCGAGCCCTGAAGAGCCGGCTGTTTCCTCCTGCCACCTCGAGTTTTCCCCCTGGACACACCAGGCATTTCTTGGTCTTTTAAGCTGTCATTTGTGGTCCCTGGGTATCCAATCTGTTAAATGAATTAGCCATCTATTGTTCTGACGCCGAGCTGCGTGACCTGCCTGTCCTGGGCTTGGCATTTTCCACCGCCGGTCTCCATCTATTACCCGACTCACAGCCCAGGTCTCCGAGCTGTAAATCATTGGGGAGACGGTCTGCCCTTTCTCCCTCTGTGGAGCTGCTGGCCCTGCTAACTCTGCATCCCCTGTATTTATGTCACTCCATCATGGTCTGCCTGGGAGAGCGAGGGAGCAAGCCGGCTGCGGGGACCTCGCAGGGTCTGACTGCTGGAATGAATCACCTATTTCCCGGGGTTGACTCCTGCAAATGTAGAGAGGGCTTTAAGTTCCAAATATTGAACAATAAAAATAAAAGATCAATGCCCATGGATGGCAAGATGAATCAGCTGCAATACGTTCCTTCTCATAGCACAAGAGACGGTGGGCAAAAGCTCAACTGGAACAATGCAAACAGGGAGAACGCAGCAGCAGTCCCAGGTTCTGTGCCGGGCTGTGGCCATGGTGCCCAGCGGTCCACTTCCTTGCTCCTGGGACTCTATGCTCTCCATTCATCTCCCTGTGTCTGAGTCCTCCAGAGGCACAGGCGGGAGTCCTATTATACAGTGATCCCCTTCCTAGGGACTCTTCCCTGCTGGCACTGCCACAGGACTTTGTCCCTCTGGAACCGGCCTGAAGCTCATAAGACCTCACGAGGTGTGTGATATCCTGCTCCAACCCAACCATCGGGCTTGAGGTATCTCTGTTCTTTCTCCTCGTTGCTTACAATGTGATTGAGGCCGGAGCGTTGATCTTAATTTGGATGCTTCCTATCAAAATATCTCTTCATTTTGTATGAATTCATTCTATTACCATTTGTTAATTGCGGTCTATGCTTCAAATGAAAATGCAGAATACAAAGAAAATACGTCATTCTGAAAGTGTAACTACCATGGGGCAGGGACCCACACACGCACGGTCCCTTACAAAGAGCCAGGAAACTGCAGAAGACTGACTGTTCCTGGGCTGGAGGGGGCTCACTCAGGCAGCGGGTAGAAGGAGGATTCTGGGGCAGCGAGACCTGTAAGGCTGGAGACAGACGTCCAGTAGAGGCAGGGAAATGAGATAGTTCACTACAACTAGATTCTGGATGGTAGAACTCGATTCTTAACCCTGAGGGAAACACAACTTATGAGATCAAAAGACCACAGGGAGGGGAGGCTTTGAAGCCTAAGGGCTTCTGGCCCCAGGTCAGCCGGCACCAGCTGCACTGCCTGGTCTAGAGTGGTGACCAGGCTGACAAAGAGCAAGGGGTGCCACATGGCCCATGTTTGCTGTGCGGATTCCTTAGGAGCTGCGCCATGGGTCCCTCCCAGGAGCAAAACCATTGCACTCAGGATCCATCACCTGGTAAAATTCCGACAAAACTCCATGGATAGAACTCGGGGCAAAGTCTGGATATAATAATAATAATATTAATATTAATATTAGATAGCCAGAATATTCGAAATTATGGCAATCAGACACTGGCAAGGAGGAAGAATGGGAATGTTCAGTGACAGGGTCCCTGGAGCTTTGCTGATGGGGCTTGGCGCAACCAGATTGGCTCTCTTGAAAAGACTTCTCCCAGAGCTCCACAGGAGACCCAACCTAGGCAGAGGCAGGGCACAGACACACAAAAGTACATGGGAAAATGGACACACACAGGCACAAACGTGCTCACACATGCATCACACGTTTGTGCAAGCTGCATGTATGCACCTGTGGTCTTACAGGCACACACCACACAGGCACACATGCCCTCATGTACACACACCCAGCAAACACACTAGACCATGACTGTTCACACACCCTGCACAGGTACACGGGTTCACATACATGCACAGGGGCCTGCTCACATGCACACATGCATGTGCTGGTCACCACACACATGAGGAAGATGGTCAGGATGTTGTGAAGATGGTCAGACAGTTGTTGTCTTTCAAGTAAAAAAAAATGCAAAATTTAAAAATTTCTTCCCTGACAGTGTCTAAGAGAAAGCATAAAAAACAACAAACAAACAATCAAACAAATAAACAACAACAACAAAAAACGGGGTCGAGGGAAGAAGCGGGCAGAACATGGCCCCACCAGGTCCTCCCAGGTGCTGGCGCATTGCTCCCTTCCTGGGCAGCCACTATTTTGTCACTAATTTACAGCCCAGGAAACATCAGGTCTCTGCCTTGAAACAACTGCAATTGGTTTCTTTTTTGTCCACATGAAATTACCATCCCAAGTATCATATTCAGAGCATATAAGCCCTAAAGTAATTTTTTTTCAAAACTAATAAACTCCTGTAAATCTAAAGAAGGGATGCCATCTCAAACTCACTCCTGGAATTGCTTGTGGAATGCCGTGGTCCCATAATTGTACCTTGTTTTAAATTCATATGTATTCATTTCATAAAAATAGTCTATATTTTATACTGATAAATTTATCAATAGAAAAAAGATACTGTAGAAAGATATAAAAAATTACCTGCCAAAATAATGATTTATGCTGGTTTTGAAGCTTCCCCTCTATTATTCATGTGCATAAGACATTTTTTCTTCATTTTGACATTTACTTCGCATTATAGAAAAGTGCTCCTCTGTGCCAGTGTCTTCATTTGAATAGAACGTAGGGAGGGACCAGGATCAGCGGGAGTGCCTGACAGCATCTGGCCTGGCGCAGCCCTGTAGGGAGGGGGGCAGGAGGCTCATGCCCTGGGGATGGCCGCAGAAGCACCAGCCTGGAGGGAGGGAGAAAGCGGGTGTGACGGTGCCCCGTGGCTGGCGAGGGAGCATTGATTTGTGTGCACTTGGTTCGTGCTTTTTTGGATGAGTAGAGGCGGCATGTGGCCATCAGTGCTAGCTTCAGAGAATGAATGACTTGTACATTGAGAAGGAAGCTGGGGAGAGGATAGATTGTCAAAAAATCCCCTGGGGAGACCATCTTCCCTCCGTCCATTGTCCTATGTGAAGCTTCCAACAGCATCTCCAGGGTCAAAGAGGTGGAAACTTACCAGGGATAGGGGATGCTGACCTGTGGCCGGGAGAGGTCAGGGGAGGTTAGTGAGGTCCAGCAGGATCCGTGTGGGGTGGGAGCCGGAGAAAGGAACTTGGTGAAAAGGTAGATCCTGGATCCGGAACCCAGAAGCCTCCCTCCAGCTGCAGGGATCAGGCCCGTGCTGGAAGAGCTGCCTCGAGCTTTCCTGGGGACCCCCACCCAGCCTCCGGCCTCACACCCAGGGTCTGGCTGGCCAAACTCTGTTACCTTTGAGGCTCTTCTTCAGGCACCCAGTCCCAGTGAGAGTGCATGTGTCAGAGCGTGGCAGGGATGTGTCCCAGCCCAGGGCTCCCGACCAAGGGGAGAGAGCCACTGCAGAAGCAAGCCAGGTGTTTAACTCTAGGGTCTTCTTTCCCCTGGGGAGACAGAAACTTCAACCTGTGTCACATGGCTCTCACCCGTACCGCAGTCCAAGGAGCTGGGGTAAAGTGACCTGGTCCTCTGTGGTCTTTGGGTGGCATCCGGGAGGGAGAACTCGGGTTGTCATCAGTGGTCCCCTCTGGCCATCGTCACTCCAGGGCACACTGTGTGGCCCAGTCCTAAGGGGACTTGTGCAGCCAGTTCTGCAGGGAAGTGCTGCTGGGAGCACACTCCTTCTACCGTGAGCATTAGCCGTTCCCCAGCATCGTAGCTCTTGTCCTCTGGACCAACATCCCAGGCCATCTGCCTGGTGGCGCTCTGGCCCACAGTTGTCCACTGCCACAGTGACATCCTCAGTGAGTGTTGGGACGGTGCTCCGTGACCTTGCTGAGCCTGGGTGGAACAGGTAGGCCACCACAGCCCTGAGTTGCTGCCCCTGTTGGTTTGTATGGTCCCCTGCTGCTTGCTGGTGCTGAGGATGGTCCCCACCTCCCCACCCCTTGCTG
Source organism: Spermophilus citellus (assembly GCF_964194105.1). NCBI lineage: Eukaryota > Metazoa > Chordata > Mammalia > Rodentia > Sciuridae > Spermophilus > Spermophilus citellus. The sequence continues at coordinate 285,412,178 of NC_138182.1, read as the reverse complement.
CCCCCATGACCACACCTGACTGATGTTTCACTACACACACTTGTCCACAGATGATAAGGTTGCTTCAGAGTCACAGGCACGACTCAAGAGCGTTGCAACGCAGCAATCTCTGTCCAGTGGTTTAATGTCCCTGTCCTGGCTGTATGATGGCCTGCATGATGGCTGCCTTCTCAGCTGGTTCAGCACTCCTGTGCCATGGTATTCACTGCTGATCCTCCTGCACCTCGATTTCCTGAGCTGCCTTTAGAACTCCAGTTGCCTCTGGTCCATAGACACCTACACCTGTTGCCCAGATTGAGGACGTGCTCTCCACGCGCTCCAGCAAGTCTCTGTGCTTGGCAGGATTCAGAGTGCAAGATCAAGGGCATGCAGCCTCACCATACATCAGGCTACCCTGGGGCTAACCTGGCATCTGCAGGAGGCTGGTGAACCAACTGCTCAGGTTTGGTTCTGCTGCCCTGGTGTGTTCTAACAGACCATGGGTCGGGCTGACAGATGGAGAGGTTATGGGATCAGAATAACCATCAGTACAGTTCCATGAACCTGAAAATCACAGTCAGACCCAGGAGGCCTTCAGAGTCACAGACACAACCAGAATTTACTGAGTTTTCATAACCTTGGTCAGAATTTATAGAAAATAATGGATTTGATTTGGGCCCAAACACTCATCTCTTTATGCCTTCAGAGAACTTCCAATTACTTCTTCCCTTTCTGTGAACAATCTGGCCTTTGTTTCAAGTGGCTACCTACTTTCCCCAAGAGATATACGTTGAGCTGCAGCACACACCCCAGAGCCTGGGAATTTTTCTGTGTATTTGTCAATTGTGATGTAGTCATGCATACCTGCCTCCTGGAAATCCCAGCGATAGTTAGAATTTGGGTTTGGGATTTATGCCAATAAAATGTTTAAATTTTGTGTCAAATTGGTTGGACTATGGTAACAGCTATTGAATCAAATGCTGATCTAGATATCGCTGTAAGAAATTGTGAGTCAACTGCAATCAGTTGGCTTTAATGTGGGTGGGCCTTGTCCTGTTGGTTGAAGGTCTCAGAGGAAGACTGAAAAAGTGAGACTGCAGCTCAGTGGCAGAGGATTTGCCCAGCAGGCAGGGTGTTCTCAGTGCAAATCCCCCGCAATGAGAAAGAGAAGGAAAAGGATTGAATTCTCCCCGGGAGAAAGGCATTCTGCCTAGACACTCAGAGAAGCCCTGCCTGGGTTTCCATCTGTAGGTCTGCCAAACAGACTTTTGGACTTGTCAAGTTCCACAATTGCACAAGTCAATTTTTAATATAAGTAGCTCTTTCTGTCTCTTTGGGAGTCCTTCCTCTATAGCTACATCTTTGTGTATCTCTGCATATTCATATAGCCTGGTCGGTGGGTTTCTGTGGGGAGCCCTGGTGGACGCTGAGCCTATGAATTTAGAACTACTAAGCATCCCACCTAAATATTTCAATTTTTTTCCTCTTTGGGAGGGTCAAAAGCTGATCGCTTTCTTTGTACTTGCACTTCAAGTGGATATTTCTTGTTCTATGTTTATTTATTCTGTTCATTTCTACCTGGAACCACATTCCTTTAGATTTTACAACATATATTATTGCATGTGATATTCCGGGCGTGCTGTACTGTCTGTAGCACAGCACCCTAGTGCATCTAAATGTGTACTCACATATGGGCTTGATGCTCTAGGCCCAAGGAGCCTGGCAGCTGCAGGAGGGTAGGGAAAGGGTCTGTAACCTCCTCTGTCACCTGCCTATTACCTGAACACATTCTTAGCACATTTATAATTGCTCAATAAATATTTCTTGCAAAAATGCAGGATGCTGTTTACAAATTTTATTCATGCAATTCATTCAATGTTTATTACAATAAAACCTTGAAGAAATGTATCACGGGGCTTTTGTCTTCTCTAGGTAGCTTGCTAAGCAGTCAAAATGTGTCAGTGAGTTAAAGAGAATAAAGGCAGAGGGCAGTGTGGGGTGAGGGTGAAGGCGGGTGTGGCTGGTCTGAGCTGATAGCTTCTTCCTCTGCGGGATGGGGCCAGACGTGTGGCTTCCCCTACTGGTTCCTTAGACCCCTCATCTTGAAAGGGGACAGCGGCAGAGGTCGTGAGGAGCACTGCCTGGACTGGGCCTTTCTGTGGGGCTGGCGTCCTGCTTCCTTAGAGGAGGAGCTGCGAGCGGGGTCTCCAGCCAGAGCTCCTCAGAGCCAGGGGTCCCCCATCACGTTCTCTCATCTTCTTCCCTCTCCATCCATTCACGAAGACACCACTCTGGCCTGGCAAACGGGGGGTGTTTTTTTGAGAAGCTGTTAAACCTCAAAACAACTCTTTGGTTTTCAACTAGTTAACATTCATATGAGTCAGAAACCCTAGTAGGCCAAGAAACCCCTCCTGTGGGTGAATGAGCGCTGCTCTTGGATGGGGCTCACCTCTGGCTTCCCGTCTGCACCTCCAGGGGGCTCCGGTCTTCAGGGGGAACATTCCCATCTGCCGACTGGGTGACTCTAAACCAGAGACAGACAGGATGGGCAGAGAGATGGAGAGAGATGGAAGTCGCAGATCTAGAAGGAGGAGGGTGGATGGTACATAAAAGATGGGTGGGCAGATTCACACAGAGGACCCTGCCAACCGAGATCAGGCCCAGGGATTCGCTGACATCCGTGTCACTGGGAGAACTCCTCCAACACACACCTCAGACCATTTCTACTTTGTTTTTTGTTTTATGACAAGATGAACTTGACAAATGACCTTGACGCCGTAAGACACATACTTGTGAACTACAACCCCCCACAGCCTCCCATGTAGGTGGCTGAAGACAGAACTACCCTCCACTCTTCACCCTCTGCCACCAAGGAGGAACCAGTTCCAGCCTCTGTATTTTTAAACCTTTGTACAAAGCTCCATAAATGCGTAATGCTATAATATTCAAATACCTTTTCAGCATCAGCTTGCAAATCTATTTTCAGTGTGATCCGATATTTGACTTCTTGAAAGAAATATATAAATAACAAATAGACTAGGCATAGATATTTATCTTTTGTCTTGACATATGCAAAGTAATATTTTTAAAAGTAATAAAAGGCCAGACTCAAAGTTGAACTACAAAGTAAGATGTGACATTTGAGAAAAGATGTCACAATAGTGGGTGGTCTTGGAGCAAAGATCTGTGATCTCCAAACACCAGGAGGGCTCACCTTCAGCCACCGCCAGAGGCTGTCTGCGAATTGCTGTTAGAAGGCAGTGTTGACTGACTTAGTGGTGTTCCACACAATAACTGCAGAGATTGGCACGAAATTGACCACACTCTGCACTGGAGATTGGACTCTCAGGTTTCTAGTCAGCCCACCTGGACCCAGGGCTGATCTTAGGGACAGACTTTTGGTCTCAGGGACAGACTTTTTCTGGGACACTGGGCTCAGCATAAACGGGATCCACTGTAGAGTGGAACAGAGACCAGGCCTCCTGTGCGGTGTGCAGGCCGCTCCCCCTCCCTGTTGGCAGAAAACCAATTCACTCCCAGGTCCAGTGCCAAGCCGAGGGAAGGCATGTGACGGGCAGGGTCCTCAGCTTGCAGGTAGCACGTAGGCTCAGGGCCCAAGCAGAGAGCACTGGGCTTTGCTCTGGAGATAATTCCTTTTCTTTTCAGAATGACTCCTGCTGTCAAAGATGGTTTCCATCGCCTACTGTTAACCTAGGTCAAAGCTGCCACATGGAGTTTGTCAGCCACAGGGCAGGGGCCAGGGTCTGGGGCAGGCAGGATGGGCAGCGCCCTGCCTGGCACTCAGGGAGGACCTTGGGTGCTCCTTCTGCCCTGTGACTACCCAGCGTCCCTGGGCCTCGACAGGCAAGTCACTCCTTCCTCAGCCTTTGTTGGGGGATGCACTGGTTTAAATATCTTGACAAAGAGCTGCCCCCACCCCCACTTCTCCAGCAACCTTCTGTTTGTAAGGTAGAGCGCAGATCTTGGGCAGAAGCATCTGTAAACCTTGGTGAGTATTTTAAGATGAATCGATGTTATTGGTGTTTTATTGGGAAACAGTGACCACCAGGACAGACCATGTGGAAGACTCCAGGCTTCCCCTCCCTACAAGCTGTGCCTTAGCTGAGACGGGAACTGCTGGCCTCCCTGCGCACGGCTCTCGCTCCTCATGGGTGGACGCGTGGGTCTCAGGGAGGCACGGAGCTTCTCTGTCTACAGGCCCTTCCCACTGCTCAAAACCCTGGGGATCTGCCTATGCTCAGAGTGGGGAGAGACTGCAGGCGGCTGAGGCAGGAATCGCCAGGGTGTCTGACTGGGGTCCAGGTCCTGGTGTCCTGAACCAAGAATTGAGCGAGACACATGCACGTAACAGAGTGCAGATTTGTTGAAGGTGAAGGAGGAAGTGGCACTCCATAAAATAGAACTTAGTGGCCACGCCTGAAAGGGAGGCTCAGAGTCTCCATGCTGGAAATCAATGTCACATGTTGAGCTGAGATGCCTTCTTTTCCCTATGTGGACCTGATGGAAGACCTCACCCGGTTTGCTCCATTGGTTACCTTATGACATCTGATTAGAATAGTGTCCAATTTCCCCCTGTGGGTTACTTTAGAAAACCTCAGTAGAACACTGTCCAATTTACCATTTTAAAACACTGAACCCGTGGCGGGAGTTGTCATGGTCACGGGAGTTACCCTAAGCAGGGACCCCTTGATTTGCATCCCATCTTGTCCTCCTGCAGCATCCTCCTTGTACCCAGCCGCCACCACCCTGGTATCCCTGAATGCCGACCTCACAGGACCTCCTGTCCAAGCTCTGTCTCAGCTGTCAAACAGAGGCCTGTTCAGGTGAACTGAGAGTGGCCCATGTCCTGGATGGCCAACTGTCTGGCTCAGGTGGAGATGACAGTCACCTGGAAACATAGCAGGGGTGCCTGAACTCCAGGGGTCCTGCCAGGCTGCAGGTGACAACCCTGCACAGAAATAGCTGGAAGGAGCACAGCGAGGCAGCCCAAGGCAGAAAGCCTGTGTCCTCTGGGTCCGGGCACCAAGGCTTGTCCTGCAGAGGGTTCTAGGGAACACTGCAGACCTTCGGATGCTGTGCTGCCCTGGGGCGTTTCATTAAAGTGTTTCTCAGCTATTATCTAATGAAACGGGCTCATTACGGGAGTCAAGGCTACCTGATTGGGGCAAGGATCCCCTGAAACTCAGTAGAAAGCCCAATTGAACTTGATCTTTGCAGCAGTTCACAGGCAATTTGGGAGGATGAATCAAAGCCACGGGGCCAGTTAGATTAAATTCGATATCCAAGCAGCTGTATTGTCCATAAATGTGGTGGCGTGCCTGCTGGGCACCAGGCAGTGGGCTCCCAGTGAGACCCACGGGCCTCTGCTCTCCAGAACCTGTCGTCAGGAGGGAGATGTCCATTTTAACGTAGAAGTTAAAAGACAGAGAAGTCAGTATGCTCCAGAGATCCCCTTCCTCAGTCTGAAGAAATCCACTTCTGAATCAGGACAAGGAGAGGGGCTTGGGGCCCGCTGATGGTGACTTCCAAGGGCATGCTTGCCCGGGAAGCTTTGTCTGTCCTCACTCCTAATTGCCCGATTTATTTCTAGAAGGGTAAAAAGGAGAGCGAAGGAGAATGATTTTGAAAGGAACCCAAGTGGCGTTCGCTACTGACTTGGGCTCCGAGGCGTGTTACACAGAGCAGAGGAGAGGGAAGAGGAAGCCCTGGTGTCAGGGCACGGCCTCCAGGGAGATGCAGGGACACAGGCAGGAGACCAAGTCCTCCACCTCCTCTCCCTCTGTCCCACCCAGGGCCACGGCTGTGTGACAAAGACAAAGAGAGCAGCCCCTCCCCTGAGGTCCTGTCCCCCTCAGCCCCTCAGGCCTCCCACTCCTGCCATCCCCAGGGGTCATCCTACCATCCTGCCACCAACAGGGTCACCTCTCTGCCTACTCTCTCCTGAGCCCTGCTGTGGAAGTGAAGAAGAAATTCAGAGCTGTTGAATGATGATAGGGTAGTGAATAAAAAAAAAAATTAAGTGCCAGCAACAACACCAAAATAAGAGGTGGGGGGGTTGTCGGAGAAAAGGCTTCCTGAAGGATGTGAGAAAGATAAATAGGGCCCCTGCTCTGCTCCATTGTCAGGAGCACTCTGGGGTTATTTGAAGCTCTTATTTATGCTCTGTAAGCAGAACAATACTGCAGAAGAAATGATTAAATACCCGCTCTGCGAGCAGCAGACTTCTCATTGTGGCGGGGGCTCACCACTGGGTGGTTTTGATAAAGGGCAATATGAGTTGATAACTGATAGAGTTTGCCAGGGAGTCATCTGGGGCTGCTGTCAGCTCCAGCGCTTTAATAAAATCATTAGAATGTAAATGTTTTTATTGCGGAATAAAGAGCCTCCAGCAAAGTTGACACTGCTCTCCCTGGCTGAATGGGGGTGCCGATTAGCATTCAAATGATACCATGATAGGCTGCTTATCTTTATTAAAATTTCTCAAATCGAGTCTTCATTTTGCATGATTGAGTTTTAAACAAATGCAATATGCGGTCGCTGGCGAACTGGCCCAACACTCCTGAAATAATTAAAGTGTTCCTTTTATTTTTTTTAAACATGTGTTCATAAGAAATGAATTGGATTTGCTATTTTAATATGACAACATCTAGTTAACTTTGCATAAGAACAGGGATGTTATAGCATAATTATTGAAAGTGAACAGCTTTTAAACATATGTTTCATAAAGCTGAATTCAATTTTCTGAAATACAAGGATAGCAGTCACTTGGTGAAGTGTGGATTCTAGAGATAGCTTGATTATCTAGATCGATCCTGTTAGGCCTTCCTCATCGATGGCAGCTCAGGTACTCCTATATGGTGTCTCCAAAGAAAGGCAGGCGGCTCCCCCCACGCTGACTGATGCTGGACAGGACAATGCTCTTCCACTCGGGCACTTAGCCACAGTGGCATCGGTTACCCAGAGCCGGTGAGCAGCCAAGCGTCTTGGGTGGACCTGGACAAAACCACTTTGTCTGAGTGGAGTGAGGTTCCCGTGGAGGCTGAGAGGTTTATCTTCTTGCCTCCACCCATTTTCCGGGATCCTGCGTGCTGTCTGCATACCAACCATTCTGAAAAGCCCTGTTGTGTTGCAGACAGCAAAGCATTGTTAGCGAGACTGCCACGGATGGTTCTTGGTTACAAGGCATAGGGGAAATCAATAAAAGAATGTTCCTTAAAAATATGTCCCTGGAATAAGCAGGGTGTTGATTCCCAAAGGGAGAACTGACTTTCCTTACGGGTCAACATCTGAAGGGCTGGCAAGTGGTACGTGTGCTCCATAAAGAGCAGAGACAGGGGCAGCCCTCCTTTGATCAAGCTGCTTTCTCTGTTTGCTTGCCTGACGGAGTGAGAAAGGCTTTGAGAAAAAAAATGACAATATATGTCGCTAACCTATATTGCCCTGTTAGCAGATTTTGAACTTTATGACAATATCTCTTTAACTAGGATAGAAATGATGATGGATTTAACTGATAGGGAAACTGGAACTGATTAGTATGACTAATAAAGATCAGGTCAATATGCATACAAGCAATCATGACTTTGGACAATTTGACTCAATCCTGATTTGGCACAGATACAATGCCTTAATGTTTCTAAACCAAAACTTAATTTTAACCTCTGAATCACATTAGTCAAGTATATAAATAAAGTAGAATTCCAAATGTCCACAGTAAATTAAACCGTAGCTGCTTCTCATCAAGTCAATATGATAAAGTATGGGGGTGTGGGCATTGGCAGTCAATATAGAAATAGAATTCTCTGAGATGCTCCAAAAGGTGGTGTTCTGTAGCTGTTGTGATTACAGAAGGCTTTAATGGCATTGCCAGGGCAGACCCATGCAGGGGCGGCTCCATGTGCTCTTAGAAGCAATCTGTGATGCTGCTTGAGGAACAAGGGGCTCAGTACCTTTAAAATATCTAAGTTGCAGAGAGAAAGCAAGAGCGGAGGGCTGATAAGGATTCATGGAGGAGCCTGAATTTAGGACCTGCTTTGTGGCAGCAACTCAAGTTCATAGCACTAGACGAAAACCGGATTTGGTAAGGTGGAGATTGGCCCCCAGTGCAACACGTTTGTGAGCGGATCTGAGCATGAGCAGAAGCCGCGACTTCAAAGCAGGCTGTGCCAGGAGCTGGCAAGCAGACCCAGAGGCCACTCCTCAGCACCAGCGGACTCAGACCCCCGGCTCTAAGGTCATCCAGGATAGCTCTGCATGGACTCACACTTTCTGGAGGAAAGGCCAGGGCTGTACCAGCTGCACTCTGGCTCACAAGTCTCACTATTCCCTGCTCGGATGCCCTATGAGCAGCCCTCACCCTAGAATCTCTGTGTGCATCACCTTCCATCTCTCCTCTGAGTCTCCCCGACTCCTGTGGCTTGGGGATCCCACTGGGCCAGCAAGTGGTGCACCCATTGGAACAGGCTGAGCTGTGCTCAGCTGTGGACCATTGCTGAGAATCCCATTTCAGGATTCTCAATTCTTCCTATTTTCTGGGAATTTGGGGAGAAGGAAGATTCACAAATTAACTGGAAATAAAAGGCCCCTCCTGACTCCTCAGAGGCAAGGATTACCCTAGGAATGAGCACAACACCACAGCCCAATTCTGGTCAGCTGTAGGTAAGGGATGAGTGGACTGTGCTCCTAACTGTGGGTCAGGTACTTCCCCATCTCTGTTCCTGATGTGCCACTGTTGTTGTGGACGGAGCCCTCTCTGAGAGTTGAATACTGAGCTAGACGTTGTAGCAGATGCCAAAGGTATGCAAGAAAGGGGTGCTGCCTGCAAGGAGCACAAGGGAAAGTAGAGACCAGCCATTGATGGCGGCATGAGCACAGGTCCCACAGAGAAAGGCACAGGGGCCAGACTGCAGCTAGAGCATTAGATCAACCAGCTCAGCTACAAATGAACAGTGAGAGAGGGACAGGAGGTCTTGGAGAGAAACACGTTGTCTGGGGACAGTGGTCTCCTTCACAGAGCACTCCATCAGGAAGTGCATTGGGAAGGTGGTGTCTGGCTGGAACTGCAGAGCCCACAGTGCACAGCTTGCTGAAGTATGCTTTACAAGATGTGCCTTTGGTTCCTAGTTCTTCTAATGAATTGTACCTTTCTTTAATTTTGTGCTTTTCAATCACTTGGTTTTTATGGGATCATATTTTTGGAGATGTGTTTTAAAGTCTATTTGATTAATATTAACACCTCTTGAGATACTAATATTTTATATTTAAATTACAAATGGTAATGATACAATTTGCTGTAGAATGTCTGCTATTTTATTCTTTTTCTGTTTGTATCAGGAATGTCATTTTTTAAATACAATAGAGAAGTGAATGAAAGTGTCAGCTAGGCCCGTTCCTCTTCCCTGCCTTGGTGTTGCATCTTCTGCTTGGCATGTCTACTCTGTGAATGGTAATAATGGAACACTCTTTTCCAGTTTGATTTCTGTTCTTTTTCCCACTTAAATTGTTTGCTTTCAGAGTAGAACCAGACTAGACAAAACCAGCTAATTGTCAAACAATGAAGTGAAACATCAGGCTTGCCATGGTCAATGCTGACCACGTCCACAACCTGGGACGTGTGGCCAGGCGCCTGCTGGGGTGCAGGCAGCATGCTGGGGGATATGGAACAAACATCTCGGAGAACCTCTCCTCCACTAGGGGTGGCCCCTGCTCTTCAGATGCTTCCTTACCCAGAGGTAAATGGCGGCAAATGATAACTTGAACACACACAGGTCATCCCGTCATCCCATCATGCATACTCATCATGGAGCAGCTGTGGGATCAGCAGGGATAAGAGGTCTCTCTCTGGGAAAGGGCTCCTAGAACAGCCGGATTCCCATCCTGGAGGTCAGGAGGAACTGTCCACAGACCTTTGGGTTTGGCCGGGAAGACCTCTGAGCTTAGTCCACGGAAGCTGTAAATACAAACTCCAGGTGCCGTCTGCTCCAGCTAGGGCTGCTGGATTTGTGCTCCTGGGAGTGAAAGAGGCTAGAACATACAGGTGTGCATATGGCCCTTTGCAAGTAGAAGTGAAACGGGGGGGATTCCACATGTGTCCCTGTCCTGAGGAAGGACAGTGGAGAGCATGAGGATGTCTCATTTTATCTATTTATTTTTCTGTTGATATATACGTCACTACACATTTGAGCCTGAAGTCAGGAAGTCTAGCCATATGCACAGTATCACATCGTGTCTGATTTCTTGGTCTTGAAAGTCTGAGCCCATTTCTCCTACCTGCTCCCCATGCCTACTCCAAATGAGTATCAGATTTTCCATATTGATATTATCAAAGATTGGCCGTCTCAGTAGTGGCAACGCTAAACAAATTGTCAGGGGAAGCAGGAAGGATTTTCCTCTCCAGCAGCTGGATTTAGAAAAGACAGGCATGAAATTTGTGGGTAGATCCATTTCCACAATGGCAAGAACTACCAATTGTGTAATCCAATTTCAACAGGGGATTTCTCTTTATCTTAATAACTAGTGAAATGGGTGGACCTCAAATTTCATTTCAGTTTGGAAACCTGCCTGACATTTTGGAGATGTTTATTCCAAACTCAGCCAACTGTATAAACCTCTCCAGGCTCTAAAATCTTTCTGGGAATTGCACCAAAGCAGATTTTTGGTGAGATTGATAATCCTTCCGGCTTCTGGAGCAGCCTCACTCAGGATCCTGAAATAATTCAGCATCTGATCCAAACCAGAAGGAACAGTATAGACCCTTCTGGAAAAAAAAAAAAAAAAAAAAAAAAAAAAAAAAAAAAAAAACAAAAAAAAACAATGAATAAAGAGATTTTATGTCTAAATTTCTGTCAATAGTTCCCGGAAGTTCTAACTGTGGCCAGGTGAGGCCTCTCTCCCAGCAATATGGGAGTTCTTCCCCATGTGTCCACTGTGCTCTTTAATTGCAAAGCTCTAGGACAGGCACATGTACAGATTCCTCAGACTGACCCGGAGTATGACTAGGTAAGGATGCTAACTTAACTTGGGTTGCTATCTTGCAAAGACCTTATTCACTTTTTGCAGTCCAAGTGTTTTT